>NC_081296.1:88747244-89047244 GCF_030435805.1 Mustela lutreola
ATATTAAAATTTTTAGGAAAAGAAAAAGACATTATTTGGGGTTTTAGATGAATGGAGAAATGCCTACTGATTACTGTTTTTTTTTTTTTTTTTTTCCCATGGAGAGGCAGTCTGGAGGTATTGGGGGGATTTTCTGTGTTTTCTCACTTAGGGATTGCATGTGGGGAAGCAAGAAGCGGAGAGAAGGGGAAGGATTGTATTTATGGGACTTCAGGAAACTGAGGTGCCAAGTGTTGTTTTAGTACCTGGGTGAGAGGTGCCGGCTAGTTCGTCGGTAGAGCATGAGACTCTTAGTACCTGGATGAGGAAGTTGCAGGAGGGGTGGGTTTCCCTCCAAATACACACAGCCTGGGGATGGGCGGTTTGGGCCACTTTGGAAGAATGCTGATCCATGGATACTTGTCATTTCACAAGAAAACCTGGATGTTTCAAGAATGATGGAGAACGGGCATGGTGGCCTTAGGATGAGACAGCAAACAGATCCTCTCCCAGGGACAAGCAGCAGGCGCAAAGCAATTAGAGCACTCATAGGAAGGGTGCCCTCCTCTCTATCACAAGCTGGTGAAGACTGAGTATACTGGTTAAACACATAACAGCACTGTCTCTGTCTAGAAAAAATAAATTACAGCTGAAAAATATACAACAATCCTACAAACAAGAAAGAAAGAAAGAAAGAAAGAAAGAAGGAAAGAAAAGGCACCTCTCTCACATAAACACACAACTAAATTAAAAGAAAAAATGCCCAACTGGCTTGAGTTTATTTGTGAACAGTGTCAGGTCAGTGTTTGTATGAACGGCCTCAGTAACTGTGGAAGATTCCTGTTTCAAAAGACAGGCAGCAGCAGCTGCAATTTTTTTTAAACTAATCTTTTTAAAACGATTTAATTTATTTATTTGTCACAGAGAGAGAGATCACAAGTAGGCAGAGAGGTGGGTAGAGAGAGAGAGGGGGAAGCAGGCTCCCTGCTGAACAGAGAGCCGGATGCGGGGTTCAATCCCAGGACCCTGAGACCATGACCTGGGCCAAAGGCAGAGGCTTAACCCACTGAGCCACCCAGATACCCTGCAGCTGCAGGGTGTGTCTGACCACAATGTGTCAGAGAGGTCGAGCAAAGTGGGCAGTTGGCAGCATAATGTATTCAGTGCATATTATGTTGCAAATGATTGTGAACACCACAGAGGCTACACTGCTTTATGAGAATTAAAGCAAAATGGAGACCATCACTTTCCCACATGAACACAGAAATGTCTAAGGAAAAAGTCTTATGCAACTTTGAAGATATGTTGTTAATCACTGCCATTTGCTTTAATTCACTTTGAGATGGGCTCCAGATTATCCTCATTTTCTTTAAGGATAATACTTATTAGAAAATAATGTGGAGGTTGTAGCATCAGGTATAATGATAGTAGTGCCATGACCTTATGACTGTGCTCTTGTTATTTCCAAGCTCTGAAGGGAATATGTGACCCAAAACTAATTTTTATATGCATTTTACCAAGAGACTATAAACTGGTTTTCTTATCTTTAAAATTATCATCCAGAAAAATTGACTTTGTTTTTTTTTTTTAATGTGCAATTTTACAAATTTTAACCCTTGTGTAGATTTGTCTAACCATATCCACACTCAGGATACAGAACAATTCCATCACCCCAGAAAACATTACTTGTGCTATCTGTCATCAGTCTATAGTCATGCCCTCCCCAACCCCGCTTGGCAACCACTGATCTGTTGATCATTACTATGATTTTCTTTTGAGAATGTTGTGTAAATGGAATTATATAGCATTTAACCTTTTGAGACTGGCTTCTTTCACTTAGCATAATGCCTTTGAGATTTTAGAAATTGTTACATGTATTATTAGATCTTCCCCCCCATTTGTTGTATATTATGTGGATGTACTGTAGTTTGTTTATCCATTTACTCACTGAAAGATGTTTAGGTTTTGGTAATTATGAGTAGCTTCTTTTCATTTGTGAATGTGCCTGAGTTTTTATTTCTTTAAGGTGAGCACTCAGGAGTGAGACAGCTGGGTCCTATGGTAGTATATGTCTGACTTCATAAGAAACTGCTAAACTGTTTTCCAGAGTGACTATACCATTTTGCATTTCATTAGCAGTGTAGGAGAGTTACAGTTGTTCTAGAACTTCTCAGCACTTGGTATTATTGTAAATTTTTTATTCTGGCCATTTTGATAGGTATATACAGGTATCTCATTGTAGTTGTAATTTGCATTTCTCTAATGGTTAATGAGGCTGAAAGTTTTTTCATGTGCTTTTCTTTTTTTAAGCATCATTATTCCCATTTAGGTAAAGTGTTTAAGTCTTTTGCCCATTATATAATTAGATTAGTTGTTTTCTTACTGTTGAGGTTTGAATATTCTTTATATACAATAGTTCTTCCTTTCAGTGATCAGCTGAAGTCTGAAAGCAGAAGATCCTCCTTCTGATGTATTGTCAAGAGGTCAATAGTAGCCTGACTACATCACACTACCTGTGTCATTAGCTCACTTCATCTTATCACATAGGTGTCTTATCACCTCACATCATAGGAAGACAAAGAGTGAGAGCTGTGCAATAAGATATTTTGAGAAAGAAAGAGACCATATTCATATAACTTTTATTACAGTATGTTGTTAAAATTATTCTATTTTACTATTATTGTTAATTTCTTACTGTACCTAATTTATAAATTAAACTCTATCAAAGGAATGTGTGTACAGGAAAACCCATAGTATATATAGAGTCTGGTACTATCTTTTGCTTCCGGCATCCACTGGGTTCTTAGAACATATCTCCCAAAGATCAGAGGGAGCTACAATATTCTGGATATAAATCCTTTATTGGATATGTGATTTGCAAATATTTTCCTGGTAACTTTTCCTTAAAAATATCTTTCACAGAGTTAAATTTTGATGAAATCAATTTTTTTTTTCTTTTTTGGGTTGTGTATAATATGCTATGACTAAGAAAAATCAGTGCCAAACCTCAGATCCATATTTAGGGAGACCACATTGACACCTGCCACTCCCTGGAATGTTCCTCTCTGCCTCATCATCCTAGTTTGTCTCCTTTAAGACTCAAACTTTATTTCCTTAGGAAAGCGTTCTTGCCACTTTCCTGTTTGGTTCCATGGGCACAGTAATTTTCTCCTCATTTGTGTTCTCTCTGTGAACGCTTATCTTCCCAATTATGATTTCTGGTTACATGCCCCTTCCTACCAGGTAGGGAACTCCACAAAGGTGGGGGGTCAACTTTGTATCCCCCATGCATGGATTAGTACATAGTGGGTATGTACTAATGTTCATACTATCTGAATCTCCATTCTTGAACCTGGAAGGATTGTTTCTTTTTGTGTTCCTAAAAACCTGTGCATCTAAAGCTACTAAATTTGTTTCTAGTATGTAGCACTGCCATGCTCAAAAGTTTGTTATACACTGAGCACTTCAAACATGTGAGTTGAATCTAGTTTCCAGTTGCTTCTGCTGGAGTCACATGTGCAATCAAGGCTTATATGCAACAGTTGGATTCTGGTTCAGCCCTCCACCAATCTCCCCCCATATCCCCCCCTCCCCGCCCCGGCCATGCTTCCACTCACCTTGTTAATCTAATGCCCACAGAGCCTCCAACAGGTCAGAGCTCTCAGAGCCTATTAATTCCAAACAGCTTCTGCTGGGAGGTAGCCATTGGGCAAATCCTTTTTAAACATCTCTAATAGCTATCTGAATTAAAATAAACAGAATGTCCATAATCTTCAGCTTCTGTTGTATAAATATACAACAAGCTGAAAGTAGTTAAGAGGCTAAGCCTCAGAAACTTCAAACTGAAAATTCTTTAAATATTTGGTTGACTTTTATATAGAAGGACTGGGAAAAGCAGATTTTTATATTACTAAAGAGTATGTATAGATTCAGAATCACTCAGTTATTTCTCTAAACAAACCTCTCACCGACTGTTCTAAATACAGTTCTATGTTTGGGGGTATGCACACGGTTATGTGTATATATGTATATGTATATATATACGCACATACACAACTTACACATATCTCTGCAGTTCTTGTTCTGCAGTTTGTGTGTGCCTGTGATTTTGTCAAACCAGACACCTGGTAGCCAAGTAGAGGGCATAAACATAATTAAATAAATGAGCAGACCCCAGAAGTTTGCACCATGCCATGCATTGTTTAGTTTCAGAATTTCAGCAGAGACTGCACGTGCACATTGCCAAAATACTCACTAGAGGGAGGTCAGCTCTCGTGGGGAGAGCCCATCTGCTTCTGTAGGAACAAGGCCAATTTATATTTCACAGATACGTCAGGAGAAGGGTGTAAAAACCTTAGCTGGCACCACTGATGCTTTAGTACCCCTGGATAGTGGCCTGGCCATCTTGACCCACAACCTGGCTCTGACTAAGTTCCTGCATTCACAATGGAGGAGCCAAATTATGTGTAGGAAGAGTGATGGCATGTAGTTTTCATGGTGCCAAGATTATATGTAACATATTGTATGGGAGGGTGGGAATGGTGTGGTTGAGAAATGCCTATTTGAGTATTCAGAGCAGGAGGCATAAAAGTTACCCACCCCTTTTCTTCTCCTAGGTATATAATGTATTCTGCATCTGCAGGATCATAGTAGGACCCAGGAAATGGATACCAACAAATCCAAATTATGAAATCAAGAGTGTGAGGAAGTGGAAAACACTGCCAAGGGAGTGGCTGAAGGGATCATCGTCGAGGCTGTGCTAGGAGGAGGGTGATATGGTAGAAAAATCTGGTGGCCCAGATGGGATTGAAGAGCACTGGGGCACCTGGGTGGCTTGGTTGGTTGAGTGTCTGCCTTTGGATCAGGTCATGATTCCAGTGTCCTGGAATCGAGCCCCACATCGGACTCCCTGCTCAGTGGGGAGTCTGCTTCTTCTTCTCCCTCTGTCCCCTTCTTGCCCCTGCCTGTGATCTCTCTCTCTCCGTGTCAAATAAATAAATAAAATCTTTAAAAAAAGGGGCGGCACCTGGAGTGGGAGAATGAGAGTGAAAAAGTCGGACAAAGAGAGGTTGGTGGCATGGGGAACTTTCTGATATTGTTCCACAGGTGAAGTGATGACAAGGTTCCAAGTAGAGCTATGACAGAGAGTTATCCAAGTGGAATAGGTATGAAGGTCTTAAGGATTGTGGAATAAAGGACATTTGAGGCTAGGGTATTCATTGGCTCATCAGTGTGAATATTGAAGTTACCCAAGTTAATGGTCTTCTCGGTATGGAGAGGAAAGCTGAGCTACTGCAGTCTTCAGTGTGGAGGAGTGAAAGAGAAGAATAGTAATGAAGAAGGAAGTCGGGAAGGCGTAGCAGACAGCAGGCACCTAGTGAAAACAAAGGGTGTTAGTATGAGAACAGAAGAAAAATGATCCAAAAGTGGTAAAGAAGTAGTGAGGCTTGCCCTGCCCCTATCAGCCCTCTGCTCCCCATCTCTCAGGGGAGGGCTGGGAGAATGAACAGCCTTCAATGGGAGGGCAGTGGGGGAAGCAGGAACCTTGGACAGAGTCAGATTTGGGTAGAGCTGGAGATAGATGTATTATTCTGTGACAAAGTATAGTGTTTATTTTTTTGTTTGTTTTACAATGGAATGGAAATACTAGCCAGGAAAGTACAGAGAATTTGGAAGAGATCAGCAGTGGGAGGAAGAGAGTTTCCCAAAGTTTCGCAGAACTGAGCATCCTAAGAGGGTTAAGGACACAGGACATCTGCTTTGGGGTGGCGGTCAAGGTATCAGGAATAAACGGTGTAGGGGACAAATGGAGGAGATGCTCCAAGCAGGCATCCGTTGAGGCCCAGGCAATCTGGAATATATGATGATAGCTGTGGAGGCCCACTGTCATGTGCCAAAGGCAGCAGAGATGGGCTAATCCAGCTGCGAGTGGTTCCCATGAACTGGCTGATAAGGGAATATGATTTTTGTCCCAAAATCATATGCTCATGGGCTACATTTGTAAGAACTTTACCTAACTAGGACTCCAACACCTCTTTAAACTTTTAACCTACATCAAATTATTATCATCAACTTATGTAACTATCACCAATTAGTTCTTGGGTTTTAAGAAATATTATTGCAACATTTATTGAAATTATACGTAATTACTAAAAATTCAGCACAACTTTCCATCATTCTTCAATAGATTTTTATTTTTGGCCTACTGCTGCACAGTAAATACAGATTCCATTTTAGTTCTTCTCTTAGAAACAAGTAATTGAATTATATGAAATTGAAAGGTTATGTTTCCAGCACAGAGTGAGTTTGGATACTCTTGATAGGACTCAGACCTCAAATGTTATCCTAAAATTTTAGCCTTAACAAAAATCATTATAATAAAAGCTCCATTTAAAAAAAATCACTGATGCATAACTGAAAATGAATCGCTGAGTGCTTTTAGCTGACATGTACATCCCTTTGATGCTTAATGGACTCAAATTGCTCTACTAAATATTACCATCAGTGCTACCCATTTCATGCTAGGGCCTCTGACAGCACAGTGGGTATTTGGGAAATTGTAAGGACAAGTGACATATCAGACACCACATCTGCCTACCTAATAGTATATGTGGAGGAGATTGAAACTTTGATGTAGTAATGTTTTTGTTTAAAGTGTCCAGGTCTTAAAAACAAAACTGTATTTTTGTCTTTTTTGTCCTTGGGGTTTTTCTGGCTTTCTTTCTCAAGAGTAATTCTGTCAGACCTATAGATGTAGAGAACAAATTGAGGGTTTCCAGAGGGAAGGTGGGGAGGGAGGAAAGGTCAAAGGAAGGAAGGTGAGTGGGAGATACAGACTTGCAGTTAGGGAATGAATCAGTGTCACACGGATAAAAGGCATAGCTTAGGGAGCATAGTCAGTGACATTGCAGTAGTGCTGTATGGTGACAGATGGTACCTGCACTTGCATGTACCATCACAGCATAGCATATAGGAAGTTGAATCACTATGTCGTGTGCCTGAAACCAATGTAATACTGTATGTCAACTATTCTCCAATAAAAGAGTGATTGTGATTATAAATTATGGGTTGAAATTTAAGTATTCCTTATGAATAAATATTAAACTCTGTTATTGTGGGAATGTGACAGTTGTCTCTTGCACCAAAGAGCCCATGGCTCACTGAGAATGGTTGGGAGTTCCCATGAAGCTCAGGTTCCAGCCCATCTTTCTTCCTGCTCTGGGTCTGGAGGATGTCTCTATCCTGAGATATTGTGTGCTCAGTGGGACTCACCACTAGCCCAGAAAACAGCTGTTGGCTCCCTTGCAAATAAAAAATGAAGAGAATAGAGTGGGTTTGTGAGGCGACCTCTTACCTTGGCTAAACTTTCAAAGTGAAATCTGAAAGAATAGTAGCATTTTGGGGGTCTAGAGAAAGATTGGTTTACCTATGTGTGCTAAAGGGCCAGTGCCCAGGAATGTGGCCTGCCACTCTGCATCTGATCTAAAACAAAGGCAAGTTATCCAGCATGTGGTCTGCCTGACCTGTGGGCCCTAACTGGTGTCAAGTGAAGGAGTGACTCCCCACCGCCACACCCCGTTCCTAGAATAGGGCTGAACAGTCTTCATAGATTCTGCATTTCTTTCCTGCAGGACATTTGTGAAGATATTTCAGATCACGTGGAGCAAATCCATGCGCTCCTGGAAACAGAGTTTTCCCTGAAGCTGCTGTCCTACTCTGTCAACGTGATTGTGGACATCCACGCTGTGCAGCTCCTCTGGCACCAGCTCCGAGTCTCTGTGCTGGTTCTGCGGGAGCGGATTTTGCAGGGTCTGCAGGACGCCAATGGCAACTACACCAGGCAGACGGACATTCTGCAGGCTTTCTCCGAAGAGACAAATGAGGTGGGTGTTTGAAGCCAAGTAATGTGTTATCAGATGTGACCATTGGAGAGTGTTTTCAGTTCAGAGGTGGGGGATAGGAATTCTTTGTAGGTACATAATCAGGACCTGAACTGGGCTCTGAATCTAGGGATAGTGACCGAAGGCTAGGGCACTTCTAACTTGAATAAAACTTTAGACGAAGTTAATTCACACCAGATAGTTTGCCCATAGTGGTTCGTGCTAACCTGGCTTCTTGCTCCCTAAAGTTATTTGATAAATATTTATTGAGCACTTACTATGGCTAGGCATTAGGTGCTAACAATCTCAGAGTGACCAAAATGTGGTCTTTGACTTCAAGGAGCCTAGTGCCTAAGAAGGACAAAAGCACAGACATTAAGGGCAGATTGTGATGATGCCACTGGAGGTCAGGGAAGGGGCACCTAACTTAGACAGGAAAGCTTTTCCAGAGGTGAGTCCAACCTGGGATGTGAAGGAGAAGCAGGATTAGACTGGGTAATAGAGGTTCTAGACAGAAGGAATGGTATCTCATCAAAGATCCAGAAGTAAGACAATGACCGGTTCAGAGAGCTGTAGACAATACTGGAGCCAAAAGTTCCAGGCACCAGGATTTGAACTAATAGGTAAGCAGAGGTCAGATTATGAAGATGAAAAGTCCTATTAGAAGAATTGGACTTTATTTTAGGGACAACAGGAGAGTTTGTTGGGGATTTAACATGATTAAATTCATACTTTGAAAAAAATCATTCTGGATGCGATGAGTCATATGAGCTTCAGCCAATGTATTTGGGTTTTTTGTACTCATATGAAAAGTAGCTTGAGGGACGCCTGGGTGGCTCAGTTGGTTAAGCAGCTGCCTTCGGCTCAGGTCATGATCCCAGCGTCCTGGGATCGAGTCCCACATCGGGCTCCTTGCTCGGCAGGGAGCCTGCTTCTCCCTCTGCCTCTGCCTGTCATTCTGTCTGCCTGTGCTCGCTCTCTCCCCCACCCTCTTTCTCATAAATAAATAAAATCTTTAAAAAAAAAAAGTAGTTTGAAAAGTTTGTTATTGTCACTTTTGATTCAGGGCTTAAGAATGAACACTGTGGGGGTACCTGGGGGACTCAGTCAATTAAGCATCCGACTCTTGATTTCAGCTCAGGTCATAATCTTGAGGTCGTGAGACTGAGCCTTGTGTCAGGCTCCACACCCAGCAGGGAGTCTGCTTTTCCCTCTTCCTCTCACTTTACACCTCCCTCCCACCCCCACTTGCACTCTCTCTCTCCCTCTCTTCAATAAATAAATAAGTAAATAGATAAATAAATAAAATCTTAAAAAAATGAACACAATGAATCTGAATCCAAATGAACTCTCCTAATCCCACATAAAACTGGCATATATAGGAGCAAATCATTGTGCTAAGCAAGAGCTGTGTGTGTGTGTGTGTGTGTGTGTGTGTGTGTGGTCCCTTGGCTCTTAACATCCACATTAGTGCCCTACCCTTGGTTTTGTGGAAAATATATATTGTAGAAGTTTGTAAGACACTTACATAAATAAGTAAGATTAAAAGACCTTATAATGAGTGTTGCATAATTCAGTATTAATTAATGTTTCAGTGGTTCCAACATTTTCAGCAACACAAAACAAATCTATGCCTATTTTCATAAATGATTTATACTTGTTGATTGTTGTTTTCATAATAATGATGCTCTTGCTGTAACAAATTCCCCACAGGCCCTGGAAGTTTATGAGAATCAAAATCCACCGGGCTCACTTCTAGCTTTATGCTCTTTGTTTTCATTCAGCTTTTCCTGTTCTTGTGGCAGTGAGGGAGGTGATACAAACTCTGTAGAGTCCTTTTTTAAGATCACCGAATGAGTACGTGGGTATGTGTGTTAGTGCCCAGATGCCATCCCTCCCAGATGGGATCCTTAAGAGAGGTCTTGACTGGGCCTCTTGTGGTCCTGGGAGACTACAGAGAATCCCAGACTAACTCTGCCCTAAATGTGGTATTCATGAGGTGTACACCAATGAGCTAGAGATGAGAATTGGGAAAGATTGATCTACATTCGGAAGCACTCCTTCTTTAGCTAGCTACCTGCCATCCCTAATCTATACAAATTTTTGTTGTTGTTATTGTTCCTCCTTATGTGTCCTGCTGGCTCTGTCCAACATCCAGCTTTGATCAGTCATCAGATCTACCCACTTTCTATTCCTAGAGGGGGGCATATGAAATCATTGGATTAAACTAGTTCATTTTATATATTTATTCATTAAATAAACATTTACTTATCACTAACTCTTTGTTGTAGAGCAGGAGCTATAACAGTATGTTAGGGCTTATTGTTATCACCGTTGTTGTTTTGTGAAATACATTCATCATGTACTGATTTGAACTTGGGTCATTCAAGAGAGCAGCCCAGGTAACAGTGAAAAGCCACTGAGGCTAACTAATTGTCACTGGCCACTGCTTTATGTTTCGAGTTTACATTAGTGTCCATGATGGGTTTCACAGTGTGAGCTCAACCGTTATTTACAGATTTGATTGGAAATAATTTTGTGCATTTTCATATTTGAAATTCTTTAGTTCTGTCCTAAATATGCAAGAATATGTTGTGTTTGGGGGTTAAAAAAAAAAAAGTAGGTTCTTAGCTGTCTACTTTGTGGATATTTTTCTATGAATTAGAGCACTGTTTCCATTACCAACCTTCCTAAAACTATAGAAATCAGATCCTATTTGTTTGTGCCTCTAGTGTGACTCCATGAGAACATTTCAAAAACTGCTTGGTTTTGTTTGTTTTGCCAGCAAGCACACTGGGATTGTGGAAAACAGGAAGGGAATTATGATAAAATTCTAAACTTTATCAGAACAAATTAAGGTAAAATAGATTTATAGAATGAAGAGGGAAATGGCATAAAACAGGCTGATAACCTGAAATAGTAGATGTCCTTCCAGTGAAAGTGAGCTCATTTTCTCTTTTTGTAAGTTAGTTGAGTTTCTGAACCGCATTAAAGAATAAGGAAAGTTGAGAAAGTGGCAAGTTCTCTCTCTTTCTGTCTTTGCAAAAACAAAATGCACAAGTTTCTTTTATTTAAATATGACACAGAACATATTTTTTAAGCAAATTAGCAAATGCTTTGCTAAAACAAAACCAACCAACTAAACAAAAAAATGGGCAAAGCTCAACATTGTGTGAAAAATGTGTTGTACTGAAATTTTTTATATTTCAGATACTTTGATAAATACTTTATATTTATTGTTTCAATTAGTGAGGAGGGTAAGAGATATTATAAATAGTTCTATTTTATGGATGGAAAAGCTGAATCTGAGAGAGGTTAAGTGACTACCTAAGGACATACATCCAGGAATAATTAAATTAAACAGAACAAACAAAACCATCTCTTAATCGAGCTTTGTTGTAATAGTAGGAATTCTTTCTTCCTTCTTTCCTCTCCCTTCCCTTCCTTCCTGCTTTCCTTTCTATCTCCCCTAAATACTTACCGATCTCCTACTATAAAGGCACTAGGCGTTCAAAGGTGATTAATCCATCTTAGGAATCGCCTTCACATTTTTTTTTTAGATCCTGAAAACAGTTCTAGGAGGTCGGAAGGGAAGGTGCTGTTGTTCTTACTTAACAGCTGATATTATTATGTCCATCTTACAGGTAATAGGGCTGAGGTTTAGAGAGGTAAAATGACACAGGAAGTGATAACTATAATATGAACACAAGAGCAAACAATGATTAAGGCTTACCACATACCAGATGGTGTGGTAAATAAGCACTTGACCCATACAATCCTTATACATTTGTCTTTTCAGAGCACGTACCTGAAGTACTTTGTGTTTTCATCTGTGAGCCTTTGTCATAGGTCCATTTATATCATGACAGAGTACATGCTAGATTAGAACTGGATGAGTGTTGGTACCAGATTAAAATCATCTCTATCTCCCACAGCACCTTATTTGTATCACTGTAAATAAAAATCTAATGAGTTGAATTGAATTAAATAATGCAGATAATCACTGCTTTAGGGACAGAAGAGGGAGATAAAATTTTAGGTTGGTGGGCTAGGATTTATCTTGGAAATTAATCATTTGGCTTATAGTTTTAGCCTGTAGAAAATGGAGATTCTTAAAAATAATTACTATAGTATAAATAAAACATTAAAATATTTTTGTGTATTTCCCCCTTGCCTATCAGAAGGTAAACTTTGCTTTGCTTTCCATTTCCCTCTCATTATTTGCTTCTCTCAGTCTATTGCTGCTCTCCAGAACATATTCAGAACAGTAGAATCCCAGCATGATAGGCCTAAAAGGAATCTGATCAAGAATCTAGTTCATGTGGTCTAAAAACTCAGGGGGCTTGTGGCATTCTGGTTAAGAGGTCTGTGATTGTATATGTTAGTAGTTGAAGAGCAACAAACACCATGTAATGAGATTAGGGGAGGAAGGGGTGAGGGGCATACAAAATTTTTTATTGTATGCATGATTAAAACAGTAAAATTCTATTTCCAACTGTCTTCTCAGTAACACTGAGTCAGTGTACAAAACTCATCTTGATGTAACAGTGGACACTGATAGAACTTTGGGGGCATTTTAATAGGGAGATCTTCATGTCTCTAAATTATGAATATTATCTCATATTTTTTGGTAGCAAAATGTAGTGTTAAAAAAAGAAAGATCTAAAGAAGACATTTGGAACTAGAGCTTCATTCAGTTAAGTTAATTATCGGTGAGGAACAAAGCAAAAATTTTGTTTCAAATTGGGGACATGGGGGAGAGTTTCCTTGATGTCTCGGAGAAGATTGAAACCAGCAATAAAGTGAATTAATTGCCATCTCCATAAAACATAAGCTTCATCTGAGAAACTGCTTCATAGCATATTAAATTGAGGTATATTTGTGTTGAGACATTGTTAGGCAGCCGTGACACAGCTAATAGCACTACACAATTAAATGTGATATTTCTCAAATAAAAAAGCACTACACGACATGCACTCTTCCCCACCTCTCTGCCCACCTGAGACTATTACTTCCATTCCTTAGAAAACTGGGACAGTGGTCCAGAGCAAAGCCATGGAGCTAAAAATATTAGTATTACTAAGCAATATTTTAAGAAATGAAACTCATTATTCATCTGCTCTGGGATACTTCAGAGAACCTTCTTTTTTAAAAATTGCCTCTGCATGCTGAAATCTAGAAAAAGTACTTTTGAAGAACGCTGTTAATAACAAACTGTGTTAAAAATAATGCCTGGGTGGATGCTTATCATTTGGTCCTTAGGATATGAAACGGATACGCTGTGTACTGTTCTTTGTTTGTTTTTCAGGGAGGGATTTTTTTCCACATTAAAAATGCAGTCTTATTAAAAATAGTTACCCCACGAGTGACAGTCAGCCATGCATGGAAATAGTTAGCCTTGTTGGGAACAGGATGGGAGAGGGTTCCCTTTGGGGCACCAGTATTTTTGAGTATGTTATTTTCTTTTCCAACCAAAGGACTGGCCAGGCAAGGGATCTTCAGGGGAAGATTTAGGAAAACCTGGCCATACCCTGTTATCTGAAATGTAGTCTCACACCATATGTTCATCTAATATCTTCTATTGAGTTCCAGTTATTTTCAAGTATAACAGTATTCCTGATCTTAGGGGTCTGGTGACCACCACAGTGAACACCAAATTCTTTCCCAGGGCTATAGAAACAGGTGACTGGCAGTTGTAGAGGCCTAATTTTTACCTGAACTCTCAAATTTCTTTTTCTCTACTCATCATAGAAACAGTTTGACTTAAAACCTCTTTCACCTTACTTAAGTAGCTGCAGTGCTATACTTTTATGATAAAAAATGATAGAAAATAATATAAATTTCAACTAGTTAGTAATTTATTTATTTATTGTTTTGGTTTTTGTTTTTCTTTTTCTATTATTATGTTCAGTTAGCTAACATATAGCACATCATTAGTTTTTTATGTAGAGTTCACGGTTCATTAGTTACGTGTGACAGCCAGTGCTCATCACAACACATGCCCTCCTTAATGCCCTAGTTAGATACCAACTTTTAATACCAACTTATGGGATAGCTTGAGAATTAAGCCATCATTTATAATACTAACTGTGTGAGGGGATAAGTTCTGAGTACTGGACAACCGAATTAAAAAATTTAAATAAATACAACCTGCTTTTCAATACGGTTTTCCATATTACTCTCTTAAAAATTGCATAAAGTGTGACTTTTGTTTGGCTGGCTCATTCCTTAGTGGTTTTGGCTTCTGAATTTATTCTTTAAAGTGTTTTGTCCCAGGTATGAAGCGTAAAAGCCACACAATTCCATTTAGGTAATTTTTATTGAGATTGGCAGTTAATACTGGTTTCCCATTTTTGTGCAGTGTAATTAAGCATAGGGATACCTCTCATTTTGATGAAAGTTGCCCCCTCAATATACTTGATTAGTAAAAGTAATAATATAATAAGTAATAAGAGTGAACATTCCATGAGCACATATTCACATACCAGACTTATGTCTTACATATATTATCTCCTTTAAGACCCACAACAGCTCTTGACAGGGCTTATCATTTGCTTTTTGCAAATGAAGGAAATGAGGTTTAGTGACATCAGCCTGCTGGCTCATGGTCACTTGGCTAATTACTGGAAGAGCCAGAATTTGACTCTGAAACTTGGGCTATTAATCACTAGAGTCAACTGAAACTGCATAATCAGGGCAAGAAATTACACGAACCATAGAGTTACATCCCAAAACGTCCTCACTCATGCATTCATTCATTTATTCAACAGATACATCTGTGATTGCTTACTCTATACACATCCCCATGCTAAATGTTGCAAGTGTTCAGTGAGTCAACAATTTTCTTTGTGATTTAAACTCCTGTGGTGCTTACAAATCAATGGGAGAAACAAATTAATCAAATAATCACAATAGTATTTATTTATAGATTGAGGTAAATACTTAAAGGGAAAACATCATAATTTTATGAGAGCATACAAGAAGAAAAATTCTGACTTAGGTGGGAGTTTAGAGTCTTGAAGAAGTGAAGCTTGATCTGAGTCTGAAGGGCGCATAAGAGTTAAACCAGTTAAGGGATGTTGTAAGTTAAGGGATGTTGTAAGATTTCTTGACAGAGGGAAAATAGCATGTGCAAACGCCCTGAGGCAGAAGGAATTCGTTATATTCAAAAACTGAAAGGAGAACACTGTGGTTGGGTGCAGCCAGGGAGAGGGAGTATGGATTGAGGCAGGCCTCTTTATGTCTGTTCTTGGAAGGGTTGGGGTTTTTAACCCAGCAGTAGGAAGCTAACAAAGGACTTAAAGCATCATGTTTGCAATCTGTAAATGGGCAAAGGGAGAAGGAGAGAGAGAATTCCAAGCAGACTCCCCGTGAGTATAGAACCTGACACAGGGCTCAATCTCATCACCCTGAGATCATGACCTGAGCCAAAACTAAGAGTTGGATGCTTAACTGACGGTGCCACCCAGGAGCCCCAAGCTTACTCTTTACAATGTGGCAATGTGGAGAACAAACTGGAGGAGGGAGTATATCTGTTTAAAATAGTGTCCAATTAAATCAGAGAAAATTACCACAGATGTCAGAGTGTGGACTGTGGGTCATAAAGCCTCCTTCTAAGGCCCATTTTGGCCCTTAGATAGGAGGCCATATGCTAGTTATGTACCTTCTTTTAGCTTAGGCTCCTCTTATATAAAATAGGGACAATAGTACAGACCCCAGAAGAAAGTTATTGCGAGGATTAAATGAAAAAGCAGGAGTCGTAATCAACCATCTCCATTTATACCTGAGGAAACAGGTTTAGAAAAGTTAAATGAGGCTTATTATTATTATTTATTTAGATATTGTGGCATGCCAGTGAGGGGAGTAGGAGATAAAGGCAAAGTAAAGGTGTGATGGGAGAGAATATTTCCAAACGCAAAATGCACAAATGAACAACAACCCGGTGTGAAGTCCCAGAGTGACCAGATCTCGGTATAACCTGGCTGAAAGGACACAGGGCTCAGCAGCCACATGACTTCTGGCTTCACTTTGCTCATCTGCTTCCTCCTTGAGTAGAAGAGAGGTCTGGGATATAACAACACTTCACTTCTCAGTTTCCTTTCTTCATCTCCTAAGAGGCTAGATCAGATCAAGCAGCTCTTAGCTGGTAAGCATAAAAGGATTCTCAGGCCCTTCTTTCTTAAGCAAATCATCAGTAAAAAATCTCCTCATCTGTTGTGTGATATTAGAAACCACATTAGTGATGAGGAGTGCCTGGAAGGCTCAGTCAGTTAAGCAGCCGACTCTTGATTTTGGCTCAGGTCATGATCTCAGAGTCCTGGATCAAGCCCCACATCAGGCACCCTGCTCAGTGAGGAGTTGACTTGAGGGTTCTCTCTCTCCCTCTGCCCCCTCCTCTCAAATAAGTAAATCTTAAACAAACAAAAAAAAAAAAAAAGGAAAGAAAGAAAAAAACTGCATTAGTGATGAGACAGAAGCCTTCATTATATAATTAAAGATTAAAAATTAAAAGTACTTACTTGTAAAGCTATTCTTTAGCACAGGGGGGTTTCAAATCAAACTGGCCTATCTTGAATTATAAATAACAAGGGAGGGAGGCAGTTAGTATGTAACACACACACAAATGGGAGTTGGGGAGAAAAACTCTGTATGCAGAGAGAGGGGACAGGGACTAAAATGGTAAGTTTCGGTATTCATTACTTTTCTCCAGGATTACCTGTGTTTATCTTCAAAAGGGTGGGTACAAATGGGAACTGGTCCTGAAAAGTTTCTGTGGTGTGTGCAAATTCAGTAGTTCACCTTCCTGTGATTTGTGAATAAAAAGTTAACATGACAGACTTAGTGTAATTAATTATACCATTTAAATGTATTTATTGAGGATTTTCTATAAGCTAGCCACTGTGGTAAGTGCTGGAGTGATAGCAATACACAAAGCAGATCAGTTCGTAGAGATTTTACTCTAATATTACTTTGTTCCCAGAATTTTATTACTTAAGGCATCACATAAGAAATGCTCATTAAATGAACTACAGGCTATTTTAAAATGGAAAGTTAAGTCAAGAATGGATATTTTTGGCTTAACCTTGACCGTTTCTGTCAAGTCTCTATTCTCCAGATTAAAGAAAAGTCCCAAAATATTTAAGAACAGGATACTATATAAAGCAATATAATTGATCAGTATGCTTTTCTGTATGTTAAACCAGAAGCAATGGAGACTGCTGCATTTTTTGACCTTTACAGTGGCCTCTGCTGAGATTTCATCTGAACAGCAGTTGAGTATAATTGATGTTGCATTTACTGAAACTGTTGCCCTTGTCTGTTCCAGGGCCGGCTTGATTCTCTAACAGAAGTGGATGACTCAGGACAGTTAACTATCAAATGCTCTCAAAATTACTTATCTCTGGATTGTGGTATTACTGCTTTCGAACTGTCTGACTACAGTCCAAGTGAGGATTTGCTCGGTGGCCTAGGGGACATGACCTCTAGCCAGGTCAAAACCAAACCCTTTGACTCTTGGAGCTACAGTGAGATGGAAAAGGAGTTCCCCGAGCTCATTCGAAGCGTTGGGTTACTCTCGGTGGCCACTGACCCCAACCCATACAGCTGTGGCAAAGCGGTTGGTGAGGAGGCATCTCAAGTGTCTCTTTCAGCAGATGACAAAGGTGGACGTGAGGAGGACAGTGCTTTAACAGTCGAGGAGCCACCAGGCTTAGTGCCCGGAACATCATCTTCCGGGGAAGCTCTGACAAATGCCGATCAGCCCCCTCCTGAGGCCGTGATGCCAGAAGCCAGTTCCTCTTCCCAGCCTGAGACAAGGAACCAACAGCCTCAGCCTTGTGAAAATGCAACTCCCAAGCGATCCATCCGAGATTGCTTTAATTACAATGAGGACTCTCCCACGCAGCCCACATTGCCAAAAAGAGGGCTTTTCCTTAAAGAGGAAAATTTTAAGAATAATCTGAAAGGCACTGATGGAAAGAAGCAGCTGGCTGATCTCAAGCCCGAGATGAGCAGAAGCACCCCCTCTCTGGTGGACCCTCCTGACAGATCCAAGCTTTGTCTGGTGTTACAGTCTTCCTACCCCAGCAGCCCTTCTGCTGCCAGCCAGTCCTATGAGTGTTTGCACAAGGTGGGGGAGGGGAATCTTGAAAACACCGTCAAAAGTCACATCAAGGAAATATCCTCCAGCCTGGGAAGGCTTAGTGACTGCCACAAAGAGAAACTCCGACTTAAAAAGCCACACAAGGCCCCAGCAGAGGTGCCCCCATGCCGAACTCTGAAGCGGGGGGCGGGCTCAGGCAACCAAGCTGAGAGCACGAAGAGCTCAGCCATGCCGAATGGAATTCCTTCAGGTACCCCCAAGGCTGTAGAGGGGCCAGAAACAGATTCCGTTTCGACGTCCTCCCTCGAGCCATGCCGTCAGACGAGTTGGAATGCCAAACTGCCAGTGCAGTCAGAAACATCCAGCTCTCCGCCTTTTACTCAAAGTAGCGAATCCTCTGTTGGCTCAGACAATGTCGCGTCTCCAGTATCCCTTCTTTCAAAAACCAAAAGCAAAAAAAGTTACTCCTCCTCCCCAAGTCACGTCACCAGGAATGGCCAGGTGGTGGAGGCCTGGTATGGTTCTGATGAGTACCTAGCACTGCCCTCTCACCTGAAGCAGACTGAAGTCCTAGCGTTGAAGTTGGAGAACCTCACGAAGCTTCTGCCTCAGAAACCCAGAGGAGAAACCATCCAAAATATTGACGACTGGGAACTGTCTGAAATGAACTCGGATTCTGAGATCTATCCAACGTACCATGTCAAGAAGAAGCACACGAGGCTAGGCAGAGTGTCTCCAAGCTCATCCAGTGACATAGCCTCTTCCCTGGGGGAAAGCATGGAGTCTGGGCCCCTGAGCGACATTCTTTCTGACGAGGAGTTGTGCATGCCTCTCTCTGGTATGAAAAAATACATCGACGAGAAGTCAGAGAGAGCTGCATCCTCTGAGAAAAAAGAGAGCCATTCTGCCACAAAGTCTGCTTTAATTCAGAAACTGATGCAAGATATTCAACACCAAGACAACTACGAAGCCATATGGGAAAAAATAGAGGTAAGGTGGTCTTCTTCTTCTTCTTTTTTTTTTTTTTTTTTTTAAGATTTTATTTATTTATTTGAGAGGGAGACAGTGAGAGAGAGCATGAGCGAGGAGAAGGTCAGAGAGAGAAGCAGACTTCCCATGGAACTGGGAGCCCCATGCGGGACTCGATCCTGGGACTCCAGGATCATGACCTGAGCCAAAGGCAGTCGTCCAACCAACTGAGCCACCCAGGCGTCCCTAAGGTGGTCTTCTTAACTTGCAAGATTTCTTACCTGATCTTTGGAAGTGATGCTGGGAAAAGGTCAGTCCCTCTCCACCCTCACTATAAATAGCGTTGCCATGTTTGATAAGCCTGATTCCTCAAAGAAGAAAAGATAAAGCTCAATGATCACTGCGCTGTGGCAGAGTATGTATCTTGTCTGGGCATAAGCTTGATGTGTCCCTGTTTGGTGCGGGAATCTCTGCTGATGTTGCTCACACCTCACTTGGCTCCTGATGAATGATGGGTCCCTTTGAGTGGAATGCAAAATAGTGTAGACCAGTAGCCGTGCACACACCAGTGCCTCAGGAACGCGTGAATGGAATGTTGCAGTTATCCTCACTGATTTTTGATTTGTTTGTTCTAACCCCAGAATAGCTTACCATTCCCAATGTTAACTCTCTGTAGAAATGGACCAGATGTTTCTAATTTGGGGGGGGATCTTTATTTTCTTTCAGTCTTTCTCCTTTGTGAGGTCCCTGGCTAATAACCCATGCTGCCTATACTGTCTACTGCCCATGGGCTCTGAGATGGGGAGTTGATATTTGGGGTAAATCTGTACTTTTCTCTTATTTATTTATTTTTTTGAAAGAATGAGAGTGGGGAAATGGGGGGGCAGATGGGAGGGGCAGAGAGGGAGAGACAGAGAGAGAGAATCTTAAGCAGGCTCCACGTTCAGCCCCGAGCCCAGTGTGGGTCTCAATCATGACCTGGGCCTAGATCAAGAGTCCGTTCTTTTAAGTGATGGAGCCACCCAGGCACCCCAAATCTCTACTTTTAGAATGGATTATTAGATGAAATCTTTGAGGACAGATGTGAAAATTCTCATCTGAGAATTTTCTCAGCTCCGGACTGAGCTCCATAATTTAAGCTCCAGTGATTTTAAGACACTAGATTAAGTATAGTACACATGGACAGGCTAACCTGGAGGAAGACAATGAAGGTGTTTAAAACTAAGGAAAAGTTAATGGTGATATGTAATAGTAACATATATTAATGATTATTTTTACTAAGAATTTATGTATCCAATTCTCACAACAACCCTAATATTAACCCCATTGTATGGATAAGGAGACTGAGGCTGAGAGAGACCAGACAGCCTGCCCTAGAGCCCAAACCATTAACTAAATGCTCCCATGTCTCAGTACTACATGTAAATACTATGGTACTAGAAAAAAAATATGTCAGTGGAGCCAGGATTTACCTGGGAAATTCTTGTGAAGGGCCAAGCCTTCAGAGGAGTTTTGAAGGGAATGCCAGGATTAAGACAGGGAGAAGGTCAGTGGCTATTTCAGGCAGGAGGAGCATAAACCAGAACACAGGTGGATCTGGGAATGGGCATGTTTATTGGGGGTGGGGGCTCAGAGAGCTGTCCTGACTGGAAGGTCTGTGAACGGAGAGCAGCAAAAGTTCCCATACATGGAAGAGACCTGGTTGCTCCAAGGCCCCTAAGGCCAGTATGAGACAGTTAGAATGTGTTTCCTCAGCACCCTTGGCAGCTTCTCTGCAATTGACTGAGGGAAGGAATAAAATCCACGATAACTAATGCTTCTTGGGCTCTAATTTTGTGCTTGGCTCCAATATAAGAGCTTCACATGCCTTATTCTATTTAAGTCCTGGGGGGAGATAGGACTTTTTCAGATGAAGAGGTGAAGGCAGAACAAGCTTAGAAAACTTGCTTTAGGCCTCCCTGCTAGTAATTACATGGTAAGGGTTTGAACTCACAGCCAAGCCAGCACACCGAAAGCAGTGTAGGTCACAGCCTTCGGTAGCCTTTCTGGAAGATTTAGTTGACAGTAACAGGAGGGAGGTCATGGCAGTTGTGATGGGGACCAGGGCAGAGGTAACTGGCCTGTGGCAGCCAGTCTAGGGGACTGCTCTGATGTACGACAGGCATGGGTGGGGAAGCTGCTGAAGGAAGAGGATCCAGAAAACTGGGTCTAAGTCTTGTTCCATCCGTAAAGCCTGGAGAGACCCATGGCTAGTCGTGTTTCATGCTGGGCCTTTTTTCTTCTTTTATAAATAGAGATCTTTAAAGCAGATCATGGCCACAATACCAGCTTCCAGTGGTAGCATGTTTTGTTTCCATTATTCTGCAAGGATGAAGCCAAGTGTCCAGCCTCTGAGGACTGGTGTATCTGTTTATAGAAGAAAGTGTTTGGATGGGTAGCTGGCTTGAGGTAGAGGTGAGGCAGTTAACTTAAAAAATCGGTACATTGATATTGATTATATGATAAAACTGTTAAGAGGAAGTGTCTCGTAGGCAACTGGAAATACCATCCTGGAGTTGGGATATGAAGTAAAGGCTAAATGAAGATTAAGCCCCTTGGTCAGTCCAGCCTCCCTTTATCACTTCAGTGGGGCAGCCGCCTACCCCCAAGTCAGTTCACCTTGGATATCACACTCTAGCTTTGATCTACCTATAGTGACTCAGAGAACCTATTCTACCTGCAAGTATAACATAATAAGAGAAGGTGTTACTTAACATCTTCTTTGTATCAGGCATCTACTAGGCACTTTACCTGCAGTAATTTTCTCATAGGATTCTCAAACAGCCCTACAAGGTAGGTTTTATTATCCAAAATGGACCACTTCTCTCCTGCTTCCAGTGTTCCCATTCTGGTGCTAGCCTCCTAACTGGTCTCTCTGCTCCCATCCTATTCCTATTATAGTCTTTCTAGCACAGCAGCCAGAATGATCCTTTTGAAATATAAATCAGATCATATCAACCCTCAGCTCAAAACCCTACAACAGCCCCTGTTGCATTCAGAGGCCCTACATAGACTGTTCCCTTGACTTCCTCTCTGACCTCATTTCTACCTGCTCTTCATCATGCTCACTTCCCCGCCTTCCCACTGGCCTCTGCTGTTCCTAGAATAAGCCGGGAAGACCCATGCCTTTAGGATCTTTGTCAATTCCCTCTGCCTACACTCTTACAGATGCTCTCATTTCTAATTTTTTTAACCTCTTCTGAGCTTGCTGGAGTATTAACTTTTTTTTTTTTTTTTAAGATTTTATTTATTTGACAGAGAGAAATCACAAGTAGATGGAGAGGCAGGCAGAGAGAGAGAGGGAAGCAGGCTCCCCATGGAGCAGAGAGTCCGATGCGGGACTCGATCCCAGGACCCTGAGATCATGACCTGAGCCGAAGGCAGCGGCTTAACCCACTGAGCCACCCAGGCGCCCCAGGAGTATTAACTTCTTAGGGAAGCCTACTCTGACCACCTTTTTAAAGATGTAACCTATGAGGTATGTGCGTGGCTCAGTCGTTTGGGTGTCTGCCCTTTGGTTTCTGCTCAGGTCATGATCTCAGGATTGTAAGATCAGCATTCTCTCTCTTTCCCCTCTGCCTCCCCTCATCTCTCTAAAATAAATATATCTTTAAAAAAATAAAGGGTGTAGCCTGAACCCTTTTAATTTTTTCTACAGCTCTCACTGTATTCTGTCATTTTATATAATTCTGTTTGGTATGTTTATTGTTCTAGTATGTTTACTGTTTCCCCCTGCTGGAATGGGAGCTCTGTGAGGGAAGGAAGATTCATCTGTTTAGTTTGCTAATGACTCTAATGTACCTCTAACAGTGCCTGGCACATACTCAGTGCTCAGTCAAGACTATCAATAGAATGGGTGAATGAATCCCTGTTTTAAAGTCTCTCCCTGCAGAGAGATGAAATCACTTTTTCTAGGGTGACCAGGTAATAAGTCGTGTGCTCCATGTGCTTTGCCCTTCCCACTAGATAGTCTTGAGAACAGATGAATCCCCTGACAGAGTGAGGACAGATGGAGAAGAGAAGACAGGTGGGAACTGAGACTCAAGCTGTTATGAGGAAGGAGTAAGGAAGAGGTCCACATGACAGAGAAGATTCTCGGGTGTTAAGTAAATGGGGGAGCAGGGGTCCAAGATGGAGGTTAGCTTTGTTCTCTACAACAGGGAAATGGAGAAGAATAAGAACAAAGAAAAAGAAGCAACCTTAGATTTGGTTGAGATGGTCAATGAGGGCCTTAGAGAAAAATGGACTCAATGAAAGAGTGGAGGTAGAAGCTGGATTATAGTTTACTAAGAAGTGAGAGAATCATATATAGCTCAAGGAATTGGGTTGAGAAAGCAATACGAGGCAAAGGGTAAGAGTTGAAAGAAAAGTCCAATAAAAGTGTCACTTAGAAAAACATTAAAGCTTATTTGAAGGCAGAAAGAAAAAACTCAATAGAAAAAGAGATAGAGGTGGCTGGGCAAAATGTATACATATGGCACATGCTGAGACAAGACAGGAGGGAGCGTGGAACTCCCATGGGAAGAACGTTGGCCTAATATGAAAAAGTTATAAAATATTGAAGGATACATCCTGCTTCTGATTCCACCCCCACCAAATGGAGAGCGGTGTGTCTTCTCCTTCCTTCATGTACCAAGTTCTCCTGTCTTTTCTCAGAATGCAGGGTAGGAGGCATGTAAAAGCCCACTATCCCATTCGGGACTTTATGGGGCTGTGATAGAATCCCCAAGATAACACCTGAATGACAAGTGTCTGAGACACTTTTTAGGTTCCCCTCCCCTCACATTTGAGTCTTTCTTGTAATGGGCTGGTTTTATGAATGGGAAAAGATTTCTTTTTAATTTTTAATTTTTTCATCCTGTAGGAGAATTAATTTTTTTGAATACATAGTGTATTCACATGGCCTAAAAGCTTATATGTTTAAAAATGTCCAGAGGCTCCTGGGTGGTTCAGTCAGTGAAGCCTCTGCTTCCAGCTCTGGTCCTGTGGATCGAGTCCCACATCAGGCTCTCTGCTTAGCGGGGAGCCTGCTTCGCCTTCTTCCTATGCTGCTCCCCCTGCTTGTAATCTCTCGCTGTCTCCTATCAAATAAATAAATAAAATCTTTAAAATATAATTTATTAATTTCGGAGAGAAAGAGAGCATGCATGAGCAGTGGGGGTTGCACAGAGGGAGAGGGAAACTCTTTCTCTCCCTTTTTCCCTGTCTTGGGCCTCCACCACATTGAAGGTGATCTCTGTTGTTTTAGTTTATATGTCCTGTAAGAAGTTCTTTACACATATACAAGCAAATGCAAACGTATTTATTAAGCAATATTTTTAAACCTGAGAAATAAGTCACAGCCTATTCTCCTCCTCAAATAAAAATTCCTCTGTTAACTCTATGAGTTCCTAAGGGACGTTCCTTTCCCAATATCTTGTTGGGAGTTAAGGGGGTTTTGCTCAAATATGGTTGATTTTCCCACAACCTGTTGTGTGGATGAAGTAATTGAACATCTCAGGTCTGAGTGTTCACCTCCAGTGCAGGCTTCTCAAGGCCTAAAATTAAAAGTGAAAAAATTAGTCAAACCATTGAGCTAGATCCATTTGTTGTGGAACATTCAAGAAATAAAGTAAAAGAAATGAAAAGAAAAGAGGAGAGGGCCTGTCTGGAGCAGATGAAATCCAACAGAATGATGAAAGATTAACTTAGTGGGTGGGTCTTATGTGGTATAAGTAATAGGGATTGGCAAACTATAACTTGCCTAGTGCCTAATTTTTAAAATAACATTTTCTTGGAACACAGCTATACTCTTCATCAGTGGCTGCTTTTGGGCTGCAATGACAGAATTGAGTTGTTGTGATGAAGACTGATGGTTTGCAAAGCGTGAAATATTTACAATCTGTTACAGAAAAAATTTGCTGACCCCTGCTCTAGAGTAAGGAAGAGGGAAGGGAAATGATTTTTCATCAGCATTTATTATGGACCAGGTTCTGATATAGGTTCTTTAATTTAATCCATATGACATCCCTATGGAAGAGCTATTGGTCTTGTTATTGGTCTTGTTTTACCGATGACAGGTCTGAGGCTCCATTGCTAATGACTTGGCCCGGGTCACACTGTTGCTAGTGTAAGAGCTGGGATTCCAACTGAGATGCTTGAACTGATTTGGTTTTCTCCTAAAGATATATTCCAGTGCCAGGAAAGTTAGACAGTAATCACATATGCAGGTCAAATCTATTTAGGAAACCTACAAACCATTACTAGATTAGTAAATGAATAGTGTGATTTCTTCCTCACGACCTGAATAGAAATGTACTGCCTAGCGAGTAGCCACTTGTCCAAGGAGAGTGATTATTGATGCCAGATTAACAGCTGTGTGATTCTAGGGGGGTGGGGGGGCTGGCAGAATGCACTGTAGCCTGGTGCCACCCCAGGGAAGCATCTCAGGAGATCTGTCCTTTGGGATATAGTGCAATGTCTACTTCTCACATTGCAGACTTCCTGCTCACATAAGTTCTCAAAGCTCATCCCGGAAGACATTGCTCTGTTAGATTGGACTCATTGGTACCAGGCTGATGGCTATGTGACATAGCTGATCCCCTTTCTCTCTAGCATCCAGTGTCTTCAAATACCAGATTATGGCATTACCACTGAAATTGAGTGACTGAGCTGTTATGAGCATTTTATCTTTGGGGCATCTGTAACCTGATTTTAAAAACTTCTTTGGTGCCAGCTAAGGATGTCTTTGCACATAAGTTATTTCAGATTTAGTGCAGCAAATACTTAGCTGGGTACTTAGTCTTCATAACTAGGCCATGTAAAATCACAGTCAAGTCTATGGAGTGGCACAAAGGCGGCCACCATTGCTGCTGGGAACTGGTTGGTACCATCACAAGTAATGTGAAGGTAGAAGAGATTTGGTCCTGGGATTAACTTGGCACTGATTTCTTTTTCCAAGAGGTAAAATGGGTCCACATAGAAACTGTCCTAGCTTTTACCCTCATTTTGACTGTCTGTTGATGTACCAATGATACCACGCTGATGATGGCAATCATTAAAGAAATAGCATGTTGTCCTGAGTTCTTTTTCTTTCCTTTTCTTTTTTTTTCATTGTGGTAAGAGCCACATAGTGCAAAATTTGTTATTTTAACTGTTTTTAAGTATACAGTTCATTAGTGCAAAGTATAGTCACATTGTTGGGCGTGCCTGTGTGGCTCAGTTTGTTAAGTGTCTAATCCTTGATTTCAGCTCAGGTTGTGATCTCAGGGTTGTGAGATCGAGCCCTGCATTGATCTCCACACTGGGTGTGGAGCCTGCTTAAGATTCTTTCTCTCTTTCTCCCTCTGCCCCTCCCATACCTTCTCACGCACACATGCTCTCTCTCTTAAAGAAGTATATTCACATTGTTGTGAATCAGATCTCCCGACCTTTTCCAGTCTGAAACTCTGTATGCACTAAACAGAAACTTCCCTTTCCTCCTCACCCAGTCCTGGTAGCCATCAGTCTTCTCTCTGTTTCTATGAATTTGACTACTTCAGGCACCTCATGTAGGTAGAACTATACAGTATTTGTTTTTTTGTGACTTGTTTATTTCACATAACGTAATGTCCTCAAGGTTCATCCATGTTGTAGCTTGTGACAGGATCTTCCTTTTTAAGGCTGGGTAATAATGCATTGTGTGTCTATATTATATTTTGTTTTTCTGTTCATCTGTGCATGGATATTTGGCTTGCTTCCACCTTTTGGCTATTGTGAATAGCCCTGTTATGAACATGGGTGTTCTCTTTGAAACTTTTGAAACTCAACTCTCAATTCTTTTGGCTATATATCCAGAAATAGGATCACTGGATCACATGGTAGTTCTACTTTTCATGTTTTGAGGAACCTTCATACCATTTCCCATAGCAGTTGCTTCATTTATAATCACACAAATAATGTACAAGAGTTCCAATTTCTCCACATACTTGCTGACCTTTTTTTTTTTTTTAAATAGTAGCCATCCTAATGGGTGTGAGATAGTATCTCTTTGTGGTTGTGATTTATATTTCTCTGATGATTAGTCATGTTGAGGCATCTTTTCATTTGTTGGCCATTTGTAAATCATCTCTGGAGGAATATCTATTCAAGTTCTTTGTCCATTTTTAATTGGGCTATTTGTTTTGCTGTTCAGCTATAGGAATTCCTTGTGTATTCTGGATATTAACCCTTTATCATATATATGATTTGAAAAGATTTTCTCCCATTCTGTAGGTTGCCTTTTCATTCTCTTGAATGGGTACTTTGAGGCACAAAAGTTTTTAAGTATGATGTAGTCCCGTTTTTCTGTTTTCCTTTTGTTTCCTATGCTTTTGGTGGTATATCTAAGAAATCATTGCCAAGTTCAATGTCATGAAGATTTTCCTCTATGTTTTTGTAGGATTTTTATAGTTTTAGGTCTTTGGGTTCTCTTTTATTTTATCTCAATGTTATTACCTCTTATCTTTTAAGGATCTCACACAGGCTTTCTTGTAAGATAGAACATAGCTTCATAGCTAAAGCCAAGTCACCTTCTGGGATTTGTCCTTTAAATAAAAAACACTTGGAGTCATTCTTTTTACAAAGGCTTATCTGGGCATTATTTATTTGATTTGAGATTTGAGTAGGTCTCATTTGAAATACGGCTTTGTCTTTCTTTAATCATCCCCAGAATAACTTACCATCTACTATATAGTCAAGGTCTACCATAAATTCTCTTCTCCCTCACTTTTGATATTTCTTTTAGTCTGCCCATGTACCAGTGTTCCTAGAGTTGGTAGAGTAGTACTTTCTTCTTAGGTGTTGATAATAATCTCCTAAGAGCATCTTATCAGATAGGAAGTATTTAAGGTATTTGGATTCCACTGTTTTTCACTGCTATTTCATTTTGTATGTGCCTTTCCTTTATGATAACTTTTTCCTTCAGTTGCTAGTCTTCCTCTTGTCCCCGATTTCCTTCTCTTCCCTAAATCTTCTCTCCTGTTCCTTTTTCTTTAATTTTTTTCTGGACCAGAGAGTTTTTCACTTTCTGGCTCTGTTTTCTCTTTTTCTTTCCCCAAGAGCATCTTCTACTTTCTCCTTCTAATATTGTCCTAGACATTCTCAGATTCCAAATATGAGAGCACTATGAGTTGACTCTTTCCCACCATTCACTCTCGAATGTGTTTCTTTTAATGCACTGCTTAGTCTTAGAAATATGTATGTAGAGAATTGAGGAATTGTTTAGATGCAAGAATAAAGAAAATGAGAATTAAGTTTAAATATTAAGGAAAAAAAATTCTGAAACAATTGGGAAGACTCAGCTTTGTAATTAAAATTGGGAGATTCAGAAGTCCGAAAAGATCACACATTGAAGATGTATTGATAGTACAGATGATTAGTCAACAAAAGGTTAATATAATAGAATGGTGTGGGAACTCTGTATAGTCTTCTTTATTTATACCATGCACAATCTAAATATTTGTCTTAGATTCTGGACTTAGAGTTTGACAGAGCTGTGAAAACACAATTCAGGGCTCTGTGCTTATTACATAAGATAATACATGGCAAATGCCACGTGGAAACTCATACACCGGGAGACCAGAGGAAGGAAGAGGATGACTAGGGACAAACAGCTACTGGACCACGAGGGGAGAATTCGAGAGATAAGTGACACCATAAGACGAAACAACATTAGAATAATTGGGATTCCAGAAGAAGAAGAAAGTGAGAGGGGAGCAGAAGGTATACTGGAGAGAATTATTGGGGAGAATTTCCCCAATATGGCAAAGGGAACGAGCATCAAAATTCAGGAGGTTCAGAGAACGCCCCTCAAAATCAATAAGAATAGGCCCACACCCCGTCACCTAATAGTAAAATTTACAAGTCTCAATGACAAAGAGAAAATCCTGAAAGCAGCCCGGGAAAAGAAGTCTGTAACATACAATGGTAAAAATATTAGATTGGCAGCTGACTTATCCACAGAGACCTGGCAGGCCAGAAAGAGCTGGCATGATATTTTCAGAGCACTAAACGAGAAAAACATGCAGCCAAGAATACTATATCCAGCTAGGCTATCATTGAAAATAGAAGGAGAGATTAAAAGCTTCCAGGACAAACAACAACTGAAAGAATTTGCAAATACCAAACCAGCTCTACAGGAAATATTGAAAGGGGTCCTCTAAGCAAAGAGAGAGCCTACAAGTGGTAGATCAGAAAGGAACAGAGACCATATACAGTAACAGTCACCTTACAGGCAATACAATGGCACTAAATTCATATCTCTCAATACTTACCCTGAATGTGAATGGGCTAAATGCCCCTGTCAAAAGACACAGGGTATCAGAATGGATAAAAAAACAAAACCCATCTATATGTTGCCTCCAAGAAACACATTTTAAGCCCGAAGACACCTCCAGATTTAAAGTGAGGGGGTGGAAAAGAATTTACCATGCTAATGGACATCAGAAGAAAGCAGGAGTGGCAATCCTTATATCAGATCAATTAGATTTTAAGCCAAAGACTGTAATAAGAGATGAGGAAGGACACTATATCATACTCAAAGGGTCTGTCCAACAAGAAGATTTAACAATTTTAAATATCTATGCCCCCAACGTGGGAGCAGCCAACTATATAAACCAATTAATAACAAAATCAAAGAAACACATCAACAACAATACAATAATAGTAGGGGACTTTAACACTCCCCTCACTGAAATGGACAGGTCATCCAAGCAAAAGATCAGCAAGGAAATAAAGGCCTTAAATGACACACTGGACCAGATGGACATCACAGATATATTCAGAATATTTCATCCCAAAGCAACAGAATACACATTCTTCTCTAGTGCACATGGAACATTCTCCAGAATAGATCACATCCTCGGTCCTAAATCAGGACTCAACCGGTATCAAAAGATTGGGATCATTCCCTGCATATTTTCAGACCACAATGCTCTAAAGCTAGAACTCAACCACAAAAGGAAGTTTGGAAAGAACCCAAATACATGGAGACTAAACAGTATCCTTCTAAAGAATGAATGGGTCAACCGGGAAATTAAAGAAGAATTGAAAAAAATCATGGAAACAAATGATAATGAAAATACAACGGTTCAAAATCTGTGGGACACAACAAAGGCAGTCCTGAGAGGAAAATATATAGCGGTACAAGCCTTTCTCAAGAAACAAGAAAGGTCTCAGGTACACAACCTAACCCTACACCTAAAGGAGCTGGAGAAAGAACAAGAAAGAAACCCTAAGCCCAGCAGGAGAAGAGAAATCATAAAGATCAGAGCAGAAATCAATGAAATAGAAACCAAAAAAACAATAGAACAAATCAACGAAACTAGGAGCTGGTTCTTTGAAAGAATTAATAAAATTGATAAACCCCTGGCCCGACTTATCAAAAAGAAAAGAGAAAGGACCCAAATAAATAAAATCATGAATGAAAGAGGACAGATCACAACTAACACCAAAGAAATACAAACTATTATAAGAACATACTATGAGCAACTCTACGACAATAAATTTGACAATCTGGAAGAAATGGATGCATTCCTAGAAACATATAAACTACCACAACTGAACCAGGAAGAAATAGAAAGCCTGAACAGACCCATAACCAGTAAGGAGATTGAAACAGTCATTAAAAATCTCCAAACAAACAAAAGCCCAGGGCCAGACGGCTTCCCGGGGCAATTCTACCAAACATTTAAAGAAGAACTAATTCCTATTCTCCTGAAACTGTTCCAAAAAATAGAAATGGAAGGAAAACTTCCAAACTCATTTTATGAGGCCAGCATCACCTTGATCCCAAAACCAGACAAGGATCCCACCAAAAAAGAGAGCTACAGACCGATATCCTTGATGAACACAGATGCGAAAATACTCAACAAAATACTAGCCAATAGGATTCAACAGTACATTAAAAAGATTATTCACCACGACCAAGTGGGATTTATTCCAGGGCTGCAAGGTTGGTTCAACATCCGCAAATCAGTCAATGTGATACAACACATCAATAAAAGAAAGAACAAGAACCATATGATACTCTCAATAGATGCTGAAAAAGCATTTGACAAAGTACAGCATCCCTTCCTGATCAAAACTCTTCAAAGTGTAGGGATAGAGGGCACATACCTCAATATCATCAAAGCCATCTATGAAAAACCCACCGCAAATATCATTCTCAATGGAGAAAAACTGAAAGCTTTTCCGCTAAGGTCAGGAACACGGCAGGGATGTCCATTCTCACCACTGCTATTCAACATAGTACTAGAGGTCCTAGCCTCAGCAATCAGACAACAAAAGGAAATTAAAGGCATCCAAATCGGCAAAGAAGAAGTCAAATTATCACTCTTCGCAGATGATATGATACTATATGTGGAAAACCCAAAAGACTCCACTCCAAAACTGCTAGAACTTATACAGGAATTCAGTAAAGTGTCAGGATATAAAATCAATGCACAGAAATCAGTTGCATTTCTCTACACCAACAGCAAGACAGAAGAAAGAGATATTAAGGAGTCAATCCCATTTACAATTGCATCCAAAACCATAAGATACCTAGGAATAAACCTAACCAAAGAGACACAGAATCTATACTCAGAAAACTATAAAGTACTCATGAAAGAAATTGAGGAAGACACAAAGAAATGGAAAAATGTTCCATGCTCCTGGATTGGAAGAATAAATATTGTGAAAATGTCTATGCTACCTAAAGCAATCTACACATTTAATGCAATTCCTATCAAAGTACCATCCATCTTTTTCAAAGAAATGGAACAAATAATTCTAAAATTTATATGGAACCAGAAAAGACCTCGAATAGCCAAAGGGATATTGAAAAAGAAAGCCAACGTTGGTGGCATCACAATTCCGGACTTCAAGCTCTATTACAAAGCTGTCATCATCAAGACAGCATGGTACTGGCACAAAAACAGACACATAGATCAATGGAACAGAATAGAGAGCCCAGAAATAGACCCTCAACTCTATGGTCAACTAATCTTCGACAAAGCAGGAAAGAATGTCCAATGGAAAAAAGACAGCCTTTTCAATAAATGGTGCTGGGAAAATTGGACAGCCACATGCAGAAAAATGAAATTGGACCATTTCCTTACACCACACACAAAAATAGACTCAAAATGGATGAAGGACCTCAATGTACGAAAGGAATCCATCAAAATCCTTGAGGAGAACACGGGCAGCAACCTCTTCGACCTCTGCCGCAGCAACATCTTCCTAGGAACAACGCAAAAGGCAAGGGAAGCAAGGGAAAAAATGAACTACTGGGATTTCATCAAGATCAAAAGCTTTTGCACAGCAAAGGAAACAGTTAACAAAATCAAAAGACAACTGACAGAATGGGAGAAGATATTTGCAAACGACATATCAGATAAAGGACTAGTGTCCAGAATCTATAAAGAACTTAGCAAACTCAACACCCAAAGAACAAATAATCCAATCAAGAAATGGGCAGAAGACATGAACAGACATTTCTGCAAAGAAGACATCCAGATGGCCAACAGACACATGAAAAAGTGCTCCATATCACTCGGCATCAGGGAAATACAAATCAAAACCACAATGAGATATCACCTCACACCAGTCAGAATGGCTAAAATCAACAAGTCAGGAAATGACAGATGCTGGCGAGGATGCGGAGAAAGGGGAACCCTCCTACACTGTTGGTGGGAATGCAAGCTGGTGCAGCCACTCTGGAAAACAGCATGGAGGTTCCTCAAAATGTTGAAAATAGAACTGCCCTATGACCCAGCAATTGCACTATTGGGTATTTACCCTAAAGATACAAATGTAGTGATCCAAAGGGACACATGCACCCGAATGTTTATAGCAGCAATGTCCACAATAGCCAAACTATGGAAAGAACCTAGATGTCCATCAACAGATGAATGGATCAAGAAGATGTGGTATATATACACAATGGAATACTATGCAGCCATCAAAAGAAATGAAATCTTGCCATTTGCAACAACGTGGATGGAACTAGAGCGTATCATGCTTAGCGAAATAAGTCAAGCAGAGAAAGACAACTATCATATGATCTCCCTGATATGAGGAAGTGGTGATGCAACATGGAGGCTTAAGTGGGTAGAAGAATAAATGAAACAAGATGGGATTGGGAGGGAGACAAACCATAAGTGACTCTTAATCTCACAAAACAAACTGAGGGTTGCCGGGGGGAGGGGGTTGGGGAGAAGGGAGTGGGATTATGGACATTGGGGAGGGTATGTGATTTGGTGAGTGCTGTGAAGTGTGTAAACCTGGTGATTCACAGACCTGGGGATAAAAATATATGTATATAAAAAATATATGTTTATAAAAAATAAAAAATTAAAAAAAAAAAAAAAAAGAAGTCCGAAAAGATCACACATTGAAGATGTATTGATAGTACAGATGATTAGTCAACAAAAGGTTAATATAATAGAATGGTGTGGGAACTCTGTATAGTCTTCTTTATTTATACCTTGCACAATCTAAATATTTGTCTTAGATTCTGGACTTAGAGTTTGACAGAGCTGTGAAAACACAATTCAGGGCTCTGTGCTTATTACATAAGATAATACATGGCAAATGCCACGTGGAAACTCATACACCGGGAGACCAGAGGAAGGAAGAGGATGACTAGTATATCTAGACCACGCATCACAGAAGAGGGGCTACTTGAGCTGGGTCTTGAATGGTGGATAACATTTAGATAGAGATGAGGAGGTGGAAGGTTAATGACAGAAGCTTTGGCATAAGCCAAGAGTGAGGGCAAGAGTATTTAAAGTATATCTTGGGAAAGAGTAAAGAGAGATGCTTGGTGTTTGGGGTATATGTGAAATACTATAAACCAAGAGACCCGAATATAATAAGACGGAAGGATTTTTTTTTCTTTTTTCTTTTTTATAACAGCAGGTAGTGAAATACTATAAACCAAGAGACCCGAATATAATAAGACGGAAGGATTTTTTTTTCTTTTTTCTTTTTTATAACAGCAGGTAGGTAGACAGTCCAGGAAAGAAGCCACCAAAGGACCCAGGACCTTTTTTGTTGTTGCTCTTCTGTGGCTTACCCATTCTGTCAGCACTCCAGTTTACCAGAGAAGGGACATGGAATGCAGCCAGCTTTCTTCTCACAGATCTGACCTGGAAGTTGCATACTAACTGCAGAGGAGTTTGGGAAATGAGCCTCTAGACTAGGAACAGTGGGAGGCCAGACATCTGCTTAGAGTAGTTTGTTGTAGGGCTAAAGTATGATGGACTTTGAATTCCAAGTGTTTGCATGGTACAAACACAAAATAAATACCTGCTCCAAAATCTGTGAGTGAAAGAATGAGTGAGCGAGGGTGGGAGTGAATGTATTGTTCTATTTGAACTTTATCCTCTAGACCAGAAGCCACCCTGTGTGGCAAGATCTTACAAGTCTTAGAACAGTAGAAAATCTGGGTTTTATGTAACCTCTCCCAATTTTTAAAATGTTGGGTCTGAACAATTTTAAAACAGGCCAAGTAAAAACACATATGTAAGATAGACTTGGCCTTCAAGTCACCAGTTTGCAGTCTTTGTGAAAATGAGAAATCCTTAAAATTTTTGGCCCAGAGAATTGGTATGGTTTAAGAAGGTTCATCTGATTGTGGCACACTTGCCTTGATACGCCACTTGCAAAGTGGTTCTCTGTTGTGGATGCTTATTATCATTACTGGAGAGATTTGAAAAAAAAAAAAATCCCAACCTCCGGGTCCACCCCAGACTAACTAAATCAGGATCGCAACAGGCGGGTAATTTTAAGAGCTCCTCAAACAATTAGGATGTGCAGTCAAGGTTGGGAGTTAGGGCCCGAAGGCTAATTTCGAAGGTTATTACAAATAGCCTGGTCATGTAAAAGGATTATGTAAAAGGATTTGAACTGTGTGGCTTTGGAAGCCGCTGAGGAAATAAAGAGACAGAGGTGGGAGATGTTATAAAGGACAAATCAGTGAAAATGTTTGGCTTCTTAAAGGGAGTGGAGGAAAAGGATCTAAAGAGTTGAGATTTCAAGCTGAGTTTGGGGCTGAGAGATGGAAAGGAGTTTAACAAGTGGCTCCAAGGTACATATGAAATTAAGATACACAGTGGGTGAATGGGGCAAAGGTAAATGTTATCTTATATGCAAACTCTGTTGCCCAAATCCAAATTGAGACTATAACATCATTAAAGATCAAGGATAATAATTTTTTTTTTTTTTTAAGGATAATAATCTTTTGTGTATATTTTGTCACAATGCCAGGAAAAACCTGTGCGTTAACATTGCCAGTGGATTCGTTGAGACACTATGCCAAGGTCATTGCTCAAGGTTGGTAGAAAAGAACTGTGGGGATCCAGAACAAATTCCTTTCCTGGTTCGTACATTAGGAATGTTTCAGTCCTGCATCGCTTTGGTTTCTGCAGAGCTTTAAAGGGTTTGAGGCTTTATCACGATGATGTAGCGCCACCGTGAGGCTACATCCGGTTACTGCATCTAGTTTTTGGCCTCTAATATACATAAAGAGGTGCAGTTTTTTGGTTTATAGTTTCACACATTAAACGAAAGTAGTTCTTTGTTATTTTCTTAGCATGGAAGGGTTATGATTAAATAATATCTTGTTGTGTCAAGATAGTTAAAGTGCCTAACTACATTTTGCAGGAAGTATTTCTGTGATGATGAAAATCAAGTGTTGCATTTTTTTTTTTATTATTCAACTAAAAAAGTTCCTCGAATATTAGTGAATTCTTCTCTATCCTTAAGCCTGAAGTCATGCCCCTGGATTTCTTTGGAAAGGTAACAAAACAAAACAAAATCTTGATATTTATGGCCCACTTACAAAATGTTTAGGCAAGGTACTAAAAGGTTTATTCATTCAACACATCATTGCGTATTAATTCTCAAGAAGAAAAATCCCTCTTTGAAACAGACGCTCTTCCGTTGTATCTCCATTTTACCAGTGAGGACAGAGAGGCATAAAGAAGTCGGTCATTTACTCAAGGGTATAGTGCTTGCAGGCAGGAAGTTTGGCTCAGTTTACAACCCCCCACCTTTTTAATTATGAAAACTTGGATAAGCCTTTAAAAGTTTTGTGTTTAATCTCCTAATATTTAAAATGGAATATTAATTAATTAGTTATCATTGCTGTTGCATAGATTATTCTGTGAAAAAGAACAAAGGGTCACTGTAAACGCTAAAGGCTACATAAATGCTAGTCTTGTCATTTGTGTGATTTCGTCTATGAATCCAGGTAATCAGCATCAGCTTTAGTAGGAAGAACAAGAATAAGAATCTTTATTCTGCCACTAAGTAGCATGGTCACCTTGGAAATTTAACTTCAAAAGCCTCAGTTTTGAAAAGTAAATGTTCATAAAGAAGGTGAGGTGGTTGGTTGACCTGCAAGATACTTCTTAGTTTTGAGATTGCATGGGATTGATTATGACGCGATAGGACTGAGCAGCTGTTTCTCAGTAAAGTACACAGTGGAGGGTATCCCTTCCACATGGCTGGCTTTCTGTTCCTCGGGATGCTGGGTGACTGGCCCTCCAAAGATCCTAATAGTAAGTGAAGGGGAGGCCATGGCATCAGTGAGCCTGAAGGTATGTCGGTATTCCTGCTGCCATCCCAGCACTGTGATATGACAAGAACCAGACATCCTACAGGAATCTGGGGCCGGGCTAGAGTTTGTAAGATGGCAAGAGACCAGGGACAATGGTGATAGTAAACAAGCAAGTAACCCAGTAAGAATTAGATAGGGATTAGCCTCAAATTATAGCAAATGAGGTCAGCTAAATGAAGCAGATAGGAAACATTCACCTTGGCAGACTCGCTATTGTGATGTCTTAAAATTACCTGTCAGCACTGCTTTTGTGCTGTTCAGACAGCATGGGGAAAAAATCATTCCAAGAGTGTGGGTTCTGTGTCAAGGTCACTCATGATGTCAGACTGTGGCTGAGGCTGTGGATATGACTATATAAAGACCATTGGCCTGAATTTTGCATGGCAAATAAGCAACTTTATCCAGGAAAGATGCTGCCTGTAAACTCAGGACCATGTGCTTTCCGTCTCTCATTTTGATTCAGTCATGTGCACTACTTTTTGAGAAGCGAGTGGCTTTACCATTTGCCTTCATTATTTATCTAGGAATAAAGGAAGCTGTTGGTATTTTCTTTTTTAATGCTCTGGAGAGGTGCTGCTCAGAGGTGGTGCTCTGGTATTTCTGATTGGTCTGGAGACTTTATTCAGCACAACAACCCTTGAAAGTTGTGTGTGTGTGTGTGTGTCTGTGTGTCTGTGTGTCTGTGTGTGTGTGTGTGTGAGAGAGAGAGAGAGAGAAAGAGAGAGAGAGAGAGAGAGGGGCAAACAGAGAGAGGAAGGTGTATGTCACAATTGACAATCTGGTATTCCCTTTTTTTTCTACTAGATACAGCCCATTACCTTATAGAAGTAAAGCTGATAAGTTGAATTAACAAAAGTATTTTTGTTTTGTTTTCTTTATTTTCTATACCAAAGGGAAGACTGTTTGTACCCTTCTAAAACAAAGTCTAATTAAAGCCCTTTTCCTTATCCTAGACTTACTACATCTTTGGTTTTATATTGTTTGGTGCATGCCCTTGTATTCAAGGGACTGTTGACCAGGGCCTTCTTCATAGGATACAGGACTCATGAAAAATTACATTGTGCCCATTCCTCTTTTTGGAGACACATTTATATGAGGGAAGTTGAGCTGGCAAGAACTCCAAGAGTAGTAGTAGCCTTGCTCAAGGTGTCAAAAAAGAGGAATATTCAGCAAAGTAATAGAACTATTTGGCAACAGAGCAGGTGCATTTGGTGGGAAGAGAGTTCTGGAACCCTCCGTAGTAATGGGGTGGGGGCTTCTGTGGTGCTAGATGGCAGCAGAGTAGAGTAGCTAAGAATATGAGGTTGTCTCCACCAAGTGGCTTGGCCTTGTCCCAGTTTCCTCCTCCTAGGGTTAAAAGTGTTCTCTTCCACATAAGAGCTGGGACTGTTAAATGTGTTAAAAAGGTGTAAAGAGGCGAGATTAGCGCCTGCTCTGTAGTACCCATTCAAAAAATGTTAGCTCCTGTGACTGTTGTTGTTACTAAGTAGCTGCCTCCCCCATATAGGCCACTCTGATGCAAACTGGCACGTTTCCTCCAGGTCCCCTGCTGCTGCCTCTGTACAGCCTCACTGACTGCGTGGTGTACCGCAGCAGTCTTTTAGCTGGGTTCTCTGGTCTTAGCCCTACATTCTGCCTTTGGGGATCAAATGTCACCACCCTGTTTTCCCTTCTCACTTTCAGCTGTCTTGGTCATTATGACGCTTCAGACCCCAACCCACGATGATTAAGACCTTTTCTCCCTCTTCTTGGGAACTGTGCTGGTTGCCCTAGATTTTTACATTTCTCTTCTCTGTGAGACTCTGGGCCTCCCGTCTTGACAGATGATTCTTATATTGTATTAGATAATTCTTCTCTAATTGGCCCAATAATTTTAGTTAATGCACTTCTTGACATTTTAGGAAGTTTGTGTAGGGGAATTTATACTATGTATTCAGACAAATAAAAACAAGCTTCTAGTTTATAATATTGTCACACAACAACCTTATAAATAATATGTACTAATTTATTTATAATTTGTATTTATACATATTTATACTATTTATTTATAATTATGTGCTTATAAATAACAATTCCCACAGCGCTCTTTAATCAGAGGGAGGGTCATTATAATATATTACAGGAAGAAAAAGGAAGGGCCTCCAGGAGGTTGAGAATTATCCCTCAAAGCCCTGATTGTCAAAGATGGAAAGATTAAGAAAGTATCTTGGAAAGGCAGTAATAGGTTGGGGTCCTCTGTTGGGAAGGAGACATTTGAGCTCAATCTTGAAGGACAAGACATGGCAAGTGGAGCGGGAGACACTGGGAGAGTGTGTGAAGGTCAGCAAGATGAGTTTCCTTTCTAACTAGAAGAGAGAAGGTGAATCATATGAACATGTATAGCTTTGAGGGAGGCTCTCTATGCAAGAGCCACAGATGTGAGCAGTCAGAAAGGCGTGAGAAATTGTTGAGCTCGGTACCCTCATTTTGCAAACAAGACCTGCATCCCCCAGTCCAGAGTACTTCTATGAGAACCTCCTGTCTCCTGGTTATACCAGATCTTGCAAGCTTGTCGCAAAGGGGCAGCAAGTACCTTTTTCAGAGATCAACGCTAACATGTTCCTAGTGCGTCATGGCTGTCGGCTTTTTATTGTTGTAGCCCTCAGAGACTTTGAAGCCGATTCTCCTTCTCTGAATTTGGTGTGTTTCCCAGTTGATTTTAAGATAGGGCCAGGGTTGAGAATCACTAAGACAGGCACGGAATTGTCTTCTGGAGTGAAGCAAGTTGAATGCTTTGCACTCGGCGTGTCCTAGTTAGATATGCCCCTATACACTGTCCCTAGGTTCTCTTATCCATGCTTATGGCCTCCAGCACCAGCTGTATGCTGCCTCCTTTCTTGTTCCACACCTCACCTGAGTTCAGAATGCCAGCTCATATCTAATACTATGCTCATCATCTGCCTGTAAGCGGTTTCTTCCTTCTGAATTTTTTACTGCATCTTTCAGAGAATGGTACCTCCAAGTAACATGAAGTTGGCAGTCATTTTGGATTCTAACAAATTTCTCCTCCCTCACATCCAGTTGGTCCTGTCCATTGTAACTTGTCTCTCTCTGTGGCCTCTCACAGTTCCTCCATGTCCCACGGCTGCTGCCCGAGTCCAGCCCTCACCAGCTACTTCAGGGTATAGTGTAGCAGCCTTTTAACTGGCTTCTCTGGTCTCAACCTTCCACTCAGCCATCCACTCTCTCCACTGCTTCAGAAATCCAGTGACCACAACCTTATCCTCAGGATAAAGTCCTGACTCCAGAGTATGTTCTGTGTGGTCTGGTCCTTGTCAGACTGTCCAATCTCATTTCCCAGTTTTTCCCTCTCTGCCTCTGGAGTGTGAGCCATGCTCAGCTACTCAGTGTTCTCAGAATGAGCTGTCCTCTCTCAGATTTTATCTGCCAGGAATGTTTTTCTCTTTTCCTCCCAGTGCCCTTTTATTTCTTTTTTTCTGAATCATTTACACGTATCTTTCATGGCTCAGCTTAGTTGTGATTTCCTCCTAGAAGCCCTCCCTGATGCCCCAAGACTGAGATAAATGTCTTTCCATTGACTCCTAAACATTGGGATCATCTACAGCAGAGGTTCCCAAGATCCTTTCAGCAGGCCCATAAGATCAACTATTTTCAGTTAATACTGAAATGATGTTTGCCTTTTTCACTCTCATACTGTGTATTGTAGAGTTTTCCAGAGGCTATATGACATATGATATTTCAGTAGATTAAATGCAGAAGTAGAAAATGGGAATCCAGCTGTCTGTATCATGCCAGACGTTAACCAGATTTGCATACAGCTAACATTTTGAAAACACAGTTATTTTTCATAACAGTGTGTTATGTTAACGTGTGTAATAGATTATTTTAAGGGATTAATAAATATTTTTTAAATTTCTAAAATGAATATTTATGGTTATAAACCAACAGAAACAAAAGTTCTTTGGGGCCCTTAATAATTCCTTATAGTGTAAAGGAGTTCTAAAAGTTTGGCAACTGCTGATCTATGTTATCACACATATCACACTTTATATTACTGTGCTCTGAATTCTGTAAGAGAGGAGTCTGTGTTGTTTATATATTTGAGTTCCAGGCCTGAATACAATTTCTGATACACAGTAAGCTCTCAATATTTTTTGAGTAAAGAACCTAATACACATGTGCACATGTATATGTACGTACACTTAGAGTTTGAACAAAAGACAATTTAGTCTTTACTTGACCTCACTTAATGCTACCCAATTTAGATAGTATATACGATTAACCAAATCAATACTACTCTGAAATTTTGTGCTAGTTTTAAAAGCTCTATTTCTGTCCTTTTTTTTTTTTTTTTTTTTTTGAGTTCTAAGAATTTTGTCGGAAAGATGTCTCTGAAAACTTAAAAATTCAAGCTCTGTTTTGAATACACAGCCCCTGAGTTCTTCTGACTTGACTACCTACTGGATGCGGGTTATCAGTCGAGTACTTAACCTTGCTGAGCCTCAGTTTCCTCACCTGTAAAATGGGGAGCATTGAACTAAATGGGTTCTAAGGGCCTTTTGTAGACTTGTTAACGCAAACTTTTCTCCTTTCCAATCACATGCATTTAGATAATACTGTTTTCTGCCTTCTTGGCTCTAATGATAGGGTAGTGGCTGAATTTCTATTCTTTCCTGACTCACCACCCTGAAATTCTTTGGTAGAAAGGTGGCAATTTTATTCTTTTTAAAAATTTATGACTGAAGTATGTAAAGGACATACAATGTTATATTAGTTTCAGGTGTACAATATAGTGATTCAGCAACTCTGTACATTACTGCTCAATGCTCACCAAGATAAATATAGTCAGCGTTGTCACCATACAACATTGTTGCATATTGTTGACTATATTCCCTGTGCTGGCTTTTTGTCTCCATGACTTATTTTTTTTTTTTTTTAGTTGAAGGATAGTTGACACACAATATTACATTAGTTTCTGGTGTACAGCACAGTGATTCAACCAGTCCATACCTAATTACGCTCTGCTCACCACAAGTGTAGCTCCCATCTGTCACCATACAATGCTTTATAATACTATTGACTCTATTTCCTGTGCTGTACCTTTCATCCCTGTGACCTATTCATTCCATAAATAGAAGTAATAAATGTTATCTCCCATTCCCCTTCACTCATTTTGCCCAGGCACCCAACCCTTTTCCTCTGGCAACCACCAGTTTGTTCTCTGTATTTATGGGTCTGTTTTTGGTTTGTTTGTTTGTTTGTTTGTTAATTTTACATATGAGTGAAGTCATATGATATTTGTCTTTCTCTGTCTGAGTTATTTTACTTAGCATAATGCCCCCAACATCCATCCATGTTGTCACAAATGCCCCCTCCATTATGCATGTTGTCAGCCTTTTTATGGCTGAGGGATAGTCTTAGATATACATATATGTACCACATCTCCTTTAACTGTTCATCTATTGGTGAACACTTGGGTTGTTTCCTATCTTGGCTATTGTAAATAATGTTACAATAAACAAATAAACATAGAGGTACATACCTCTTTTTGAATTAGTTTTTTTGTTTTCTTTGGGTAAATACCCAAAGAATCAGTAGTGGAATTACTGGTTTATATGGTATTTCTAATTTTAATATTTTTAATTAAAGATTTTATTCATTTATTTGACGGAGAGAGACACAGTGAGAGAGGGGACACAAGTAGGGGGAATGGGAGAAGGAGAAGCAGGCTTCCCACAGAGCAGGGAACTTGATGCGGGCTCCATCCGAGGACCCTGGGATCATGACCTGAACTGAAGGCAGACATTTAATGACTGAGACACCCAGGTGCCGTCTAATTTTAATTTTTTGAGGAAATTTCATTCTGTTTCCCACAGTGGTTGCACCAATTTGCATTCCTACCAGTAGGATTCCCTTTTCTCCACATCTTCACCAACACTTGTTATTTCTTGTCTTTTTGATACTAGCCCTTCTGACTTGGGGTGAAGCGATATTGCTTGTGGTTTTGATTTGCATTTCCTTGTTAGTAATGTTGAGCATCTTTTCCTGTGTCTGTTGATCATATGTATTTCTTCTTTGGAAAATGTCTACGTAGGTCCGCTGCCTGTTTTTAATTCAGATTGTTTGGTTTTTTGGTGTTGAATTCTCTAAGTTCTTTATATATTTTGGATATTAATCAAGCATATATCATAAACACTCCCATCTTGCTACATGCGTTCTTGTTCTAGATATTTGATTTGCAAGGAGGTCTCACTCATCTGGAAAGTAGTTAGAACTAATCTAAATATAGGATTATAATACCATTTTCAACTCTGTACTTCAGTGTCAAAGAACAGTCCCTTTTTGAGCAGCCTCAAAACTTTATGGACATGTCAGGAAATGTTTATTAAAAGTGATTAGTTAGCTCCAATTAATTAGGTCAGGGGAGACGGAAAGCTGTAGAGCAAAGAAAGACGAACAGGGAAAGAGGAGAGGAGAGGAAGGGAGGGGAATAGCATGAGGGAAAGAGGACAGGACGCCGAAAGAAGGCGGGGGGGGGGGGGGCTAGGAGAAGAGGAAAGAGAAGAAAAAGGCAAAGGACAAACAGTGATCAAGAAAGCAGGAGAAAAAGGGAGACTGAAAAGAGAGAGCACAGAGCGTGGGGACTCGTCCAGAGTGGAGGCAACTGTGATAGGACTGGGTGAAGCTGCGTCGCACCTCCTGGGCTCCTCACAGCAGCTTGGGAAACAAGAATGGGCCACAGTGGACGTTACTGTCCTTTGTTTTTCTTTCTGGAAACCTCATAGGAATACCTCTGCTGAGAAAGGCAGTGTAGGAGCTCAGAGCTTCGGCTCTGGAACAAAACTACCTAATATCTATTCAGTGGCTTTATGACCTTGAATAAATTACATAACTCCTTTAGGCTTCAGCCTCTTCATCTGTACAAGAGGGAAATTCGTGAAGACTAAATGACTACCTAAGTTATTAGAGGAATAGCTAGTAGATAGTTATCATCCAAATGTTCAGTATCACTATTTATAATACTAGATATGAGAAACGTACAGTTAAAGCATTAAACTATCATAATCCTAAATTCTAAGGTGTGATCATCTCAGGTCCTTTTTGGGGATTCCGAGGCAGATAAAGTTGACCTGATTTGCTCATTCGGTGCCTCTGGAGGATTGGGGTACTTGAGCAAAGATCTCCATTAGAGTAAGTGAGCAATGCTGTGGGGCAGTCCTACTCTCCGGGAGGATCCCCAGCTTCAGCGCTGTGAAAGTGTGCACAGTTGTATGAGTACTCAAGCTGGTCTATACTTCAGTTTTCCCATCTATAAACGAAATAGTTTGGGAATCTAATAGCATAGTTTTGTTGTAAGAATTGAGTAAGTGCCTGGCACATAGTAAGTGCTCAATAAATATCGACCTGTTATTTGTTCCTATTTATTCCCAATTCTCTTATTCATTCCTGTTTTTATTAGACTTTGATGGTACGCATTTCAATCTTGTTTTGCCCTAACATTAGTTGATTACTTCTTTGTATAAACCAGCAGGGAACAACTGAGCTCACGCTCTGGATTAGTTGGAGGAAACTCTTTCCCACTGTGAGAAGCAGGGGTCTTCCCGGGCTTCTCTTTTCCCAGTTGAAATTATTGTCAACAGTATTTGGAGATGATGAATCAGCTCAATTTATCCTTTCTACATGATACTGAGTTCAGAATAGAACTTCCCACCTAGTCAATTTCAGATAATACAATTCCATGCCTTCTCTCTCTCTCTCTCTCTCTCTCTGTGTGTGTGTGTGTGTGTGTGTGTGTGTATGTGTGTGTCTCTCTCTCTTTCCAACCGACAGCCTTTTACTTTTATTCTGGGATAATTTTATCAGGAATATTTTTATATTCTAAAGTCATCCCATTCAACCTTTAGAAAAGAAGCTTAAGTATTTCATAAAACATTTCAGTGCTAGAGTTTTCTTGTGCCATCAGAGTTAAAACTGCCTTAAACCATTTCATTTTCTCTTCAATCTTTTTTCCTAAAAGCACACGCCAAATCCTCCCTTCTGTCAATTACTTACACGGTGTTAGATGTTGTGGGTAGGAACACAGGTAAACGTGTCAGGTGGTAGAATCCAAAGCACCTCTTTTAACTCCTTGGCCTTTTATCTTGAGCTTCTGGTCTGGAGTGGTACATTAAGTGCCCAGATAGGTGGTTAGGGAAGGTAAATTGCATTTTACTGCTCTTGTGTAAAAATCTAAATTAGGCATTTCATATAGGAACTACATGTGTATGAATTAACCAGAAACAGAGACTAAATATATACGTTGGTAAATATACATGTAAAATCTCAATGCATGCATGTTTTGGCTTCAAAATGGAGTTCTAATTTTTCCAGTTATTGGAGTCTAAATGAAGCTTCCTTGTGTGTAGGGTAAGAGGATTACAATAACTCGTTGGTAGCCATTGTTAATGTGAAGATTGGCTCCAAAGCATGTAGCCTGTTTTGAGAAGTTAAGCCAGATTATTCTAAAACGTTTCGCTATTAATGGAGAAATGTGATTCTCCCTCAGACCTGCTAGTGGAATAAGGAGACAGGAAACCTCTGCTGACCTGCAGTCTTAAATGCTACCCCCTCCGTATTGTCCCAGTTGATGACCTGAGACAGAAGTTACAAAATGTGTTGTTTCAGCTAGTATTGTTCAAATGAGATCATTCAGTGAAATTTTGAATCTTGGAATACTGTAAAAGAGGTAAATACATTTTAATAAAGGTTCAAAAGATTCAACAGCAAAGACTGAACAATTTTTCCATAAATATACTGAACATAGTTCATTTTTTTGATGACCTTCAGTAGGTCCCTGTCTGAAGGCAGCTAATTTGATCTAGATGAAGTCAGACATCGTGTTGATTTCTTTGTCCATTGAGAAATGAGAAGCCTTTTGAGGGTATAGACACACACACACACACACACACACACACTCTAACAACAAAAAGAAATAAGTAGTTGAGTTCCTTGGCTGAACTCCTTAGAACCAAGGGCCATCTTCTCTGTGATTAAACTGAGTCAGATTTATCTGTAATTGAGGCTCTGTTAGAATTGGCCAGAAATTGGTTAGAAATTCCAGCATGTAACTGCCTTACATTTTTGGTTGAAATTTTCCATGAGTTACAAATGAAGTTTACAGTGATTTTGGCTTGTGGGGGGAAAAAAAAAGGTGTTTATTCCTTTGTTCCATCAAAGATCTCCTTTGAGAAAAATGAACAGAAAACACTAAAGGGGAAAGATTGAGAGCTTAGAAAATTTTACCCCAGTGCCAAGACTGTAGGGCTGGGAAGAATTGTTGCTTTTCCTTCATCTGGGTCAGATGGCATGCTTCTGAAAATATTATTTCTAGAGGTCAGTGTGGTGCACTGAGAGAAACCCAACTGTGGGGTGAGATATGGGTTTGGGCTCTAACTACACCAATTCTTGCCTTAGGCAAGTCACTTGCCTTCTTTGACCCTCAGTTTCCTTATCTGTACAATGACCAGAATCAGCACCACTCCACACACTTGTGACAACATGGCGTTTACTTCCTGTTGTACATGTTCCCCTTTACCCTCTTAGAGAACTAGGTTTCCATTTCAGTTTGGTCTAAAAATCATGGAATTCTATACAAAATGACCCCCTAGGCTTTCAATACCAGAAGGCCGACACCATTTCCCATTTCCTACTGTATTGCGGGCTTCTGGTCCCATCCCTGATGCAAAGAAGGCGGCGCCCCTGTCTTATTCCTGCTCCAAACAACAGGACTTGCTGGAGGGTGACAGTCATCACCCTCAGTTTGTGTTTAACCAAACCGGGCTTGTTGTAGAGAGAAATAGGTGGGAAAATAAAAGAAATAACAGGCATTCTTAACCTGTCATGAAAGGGTAGCTATTTGCAAGACTCGAAGGTGAATTTTCCTTGTGACTAGAATCTTCAAATATGTGTTAACCAGCTGAAGGCCCTAGCAACTCATTTTCTACAAACCTGAAAGTGTGCATTTGCATGTACTTTGACGGTGCTGCTTAGTCTTTAAAGAGATTGATGCTTCAGAAAGTTTGAAAGTAAGATTTTTAAGAAGCACTTCATTAAGGAACTTTTAAAATGCAAATGATTTGAAAGTGGGAAGTGTGCCGTTGTTGGTGGTCATTGGGTGGTACCAAGGCTGCGCGCATTCTGTTCTCTCTCACGTTGCCCAGCCAGGTTTCCTTCTGGGTGTCGAATCCTGGCTTGGCCTTAGTGAAGAGTTTGCAGATTCTCAAAACATGGGTCAGATATGAATATGTCAAGGAACCCATCCCAAGGGATACAATTAAGGGGGTGGCCTGGGAAGACTGGGGCCTGTTGACTGAGTCCCACTCAGTGTGCCCTTACAGAGCTTGGTGGGAGGCAGAGAAAGATAGTGGAAGAAGGGGCAGAAAGGGACCGCTAGGAAATTGGTGGTCGAAAATGACAGGAGAGAGACTGAGCAGGTAAGATACTTCGGCAGGAGTTTGAACAGCGAAGGCTAGAGGTGTGCACCTTCCAAGGGTGTGCAGTTCAGCCTGTAGCTCTGAGTTGGATGTGTGTAAAATGTGCTTTTATCTAATGCAATGACAGCATTGGATTGTGTCATGATGGAAATCTGAGTTTTATACTCATCTTGGACTCTCAAAGTAAGTCAGTGTGAACTCAGAATATTAGAGAAACAAACACAGATGGGTCAAATACTACAAATAAGAACAAATTTGGATACACACAGAATTCTGATACAGGCAGAATACATTTCACAGAAAAATCCAGGAGAATAGTCCAACTCTTTTATTGATTGTCAAAATTTTTCGACTATTAAAATTACTTGAGTCGAGTAGGCCAGTGCTGAGACATGCTTTATATTCTGCTGAAATTTTTGCTGCAGTGATATTTGCTTTTTTTTATTCCCAACAATGTCCAGCAGGGTGTTTTACACAGAGTAGGCACTTAATAAATATGTATTAGAAAAGTGAATGAGTGCCCAGTGTTTGTTATGCTAGAACTTGATCTGTATTATAAAATAAATATAATTTTGTATTTTCCCCCATTTTTCTATGTTGGTATGTATGTCACCTCATTTTCCTTCATTCACACAATTTCAAAGGGCTCTCGCAGAGCTTCTAAAAATTAGCATCAGATATTAGTCATATTTTGCACCCAGATCTGAGTTCTCCTGCACATTGTCTGGTTCGGTATATTGAGTGGCACTTAGTTGGTCTTTCTAAGGAGAGCGTCTCCTAATAGGGGGATAGTACACAGGACATTCACTGTCCACGACACAGAACACTGACATGAGTGCCAGTACTCATGTCAAGAGGCTGGGAGAGGTGGAGAAACAGCAGGGGACAAAGTTATCAAGAATTGGATGGACTCCAGAATCATTTGCCTTTATGATTTCTGTCTATATTTTTGTGGCTACACGTCTAAGCAGGAGGAGAGGTGGGAAGCTAAGAGCTCCCTAAGAGGGTGGAGTGTTTAGCTTTTTATTATAAAATTACAAAGACTTTCCAGGTTTCTATTATGATGCATAAACTTTTTAGCACTGGAGAGAAAATAGTTGAGAAAAGGTACAACACATGAAAATTGGTGAGGTAGGGATAGAATTCAGAGGAGACCCAGAGGGAAGCCTTGACAGGACCTCTGTTTCCTCTGTGTCAGACAGTCTTGGTTTTGCTCTCTGGCTAGGCTCTGCAGAGAGATCATCCAGAAAGGTTCACTTGGGTCCCATGGATTTGCCTAATCTGCATCTCATGGATTTCAGCTAACTCTGTAATCATGGTTCCGTTAGGAAAGCTGTTACACAGTGTATTTAATACTCTTTGGCTGAGACTAACCTTTTGTGTTGAGATACCCATGCAATCACATAGACACACATTGTTTTGTTTGCTTGTTTTTTGGAGGAAGGGAAGATGATAAATAGAATATAACTGGTTATATTTCAAATAACATCTTATACTCTTGGTCCTCTTGGATTTAATCAGTTGTCTCCAAAATAATTTACTTTCTGACTTAATTTTCTCCACCAACCAGTTTACAGATAAAACCACTCAAGTCCAAATTTAATAGTAAATACTACTGAATAGTATAAAATGCTATTTCATCTCACAATTATCAGCAATCTAGACTCTGATGTTCTGAGGTTCTTTACATGATATTTCTGTAAGTCCATCTGGCCAAGAAAGAGTATCTTAATTTTTCACTGCCTTTAATTATGAGAACATCAAGAATTAGGACTTCAGTTCTAACACACTCTACCCTTCTTTCTGCTCATAGATTTACTGTACACATCTGTAGGGATCTATGGTTAACCTCAAGTCAGATAAGAATTTCTTATGTATTCTGAGCCGTGGGCAGTCTTCCAGAAAGAGGGACTTGGGGAGTGATGTTTTTAACAGGTGGGAGGCTTAACTGAAAAAAGTGAGGCTGAAGTAACATCTGTGTTAAAAGACTGCAGTATTTTAACAAAGCACCTCTCAGATTTACGGAAATGCAGAAAAGGAGAAAGAGCAGACAAACTGATACCCTAAATATTTGAGAAAGGGCAAAAGGAATTACTTGGCATGGATTCCTGGCATTTAGAACAAGATACAATGTGGGAAAATTAGAGAAAAGGGTGAGTTGGGTGGGTCATGAGACAAATGTATTTGGTAGGGGAATGTGTCATGTGGAATTCATGAAACCATCCCTGTTGGATATGTTTTTCACCTCACCTGGAAGAAACACTTCTGAGTGATGACCAAGGGAACCTCAGTGATGTTATTAGCATGGGGTTGGAGGCTAGGACTTGAGTCATGTTAAACCACCTCCAGACCAGCCAGCTGCAAATGCATAGACCTTAGCTTCTAATTAAGATGACTCTGGCATGGTATTTCTTATTGGCTTTACCAAAACAACCTGATTAGAGTAGGCTTTCAAAAAGATGGGTGCAATTATCTTCCGATCTTGGCACAATAGAGATAAAATAGGGAAAGTGTTGGGTAACATTTAGCAACATGAGAAAACAGAGGGTAGTCTACCAGGTGGGATGATTGGCCGAGCTCCAGGTGGGTCAGTGACATTCCAGAGCGTGCTGGGACAGTCTGATGGACTCTGTGGTCCTCCATGCCCACATCGCTGCTCTGTCTCCCTTTGACAGACAGGAATGTGTTTCTGAGAGTTATTTGTCTGCCTTTCTCTTTATCACCCTCCTCAGTCCCATTTTCTGTTTTGTTAAATAATCATTTTGAGGCCAATCAACTGTGGAGATTAAAGAGTTATGAATCTTAAACTATTATTTAGGAGAAAACTTAGTAACAGAAGCCTAGCTTCTGAGAAGCACGATAAAGAAAATGAATTTTCACCTCGTCTCAATTTGGTCTCAGGATATTCTCAGTTAAGCATTAAAAATATTAATCAAAATTAATCAAAAGGCAAATCTGAAGAACGGGTTAACTTTAATAGGGAAATAGCATCCCAAGCCATTTCAGTGAATACAAGTGTAGAAGCCTGTCCTTGCTCCCTTCAACCTCCAGGTGGTGATGTTTACCTAGACACGGAAAGCAGGCGCCCAGCCCCATTTCTTTCCTTTAGGTTCATAGCCCGGCTTTCATTTTCTTCAAAAATATTTTCCGTTTGTACAGATGTGTTCTTTTAAATGGTCAATAAATTTTTATAACCACTACTTGAAAAATTGCTAGATTATGTGATTTGTGCTTCCTAGCTAAGAATATTTCTTTATGTGAAGGACACACCCAGAGTCAGGTGTTTACGTTTTTGCTCCTTGATCCCACCTCCTCTACCCTTCCTTGCTTTTTAGAACCCAGACTGAGCCGCAGACAGTTGGGCTGTCAGTAGAACTCATCCAAATCCCTTTAAACACTTATGTGATTTAGAAATAGATTTGTAGTTCAGTTAAGGCAACTCTACTCCATAGGCTTCTGAGTAAAGAACACCATCTTTATGGGAGTGCTTTTATCCCCCAAAGCCGGGGAGTGTTCCTCGCAGGGCTGACCTGATTTTTTGGTAAGGGGGCACTTGTCAGACACCAGAAATGTTTTGATGATCAGAGGGCACCTTTATAAAGACACCCGACAATCCAATCCAAATTCCTCAGAAAAAAATGTTCCTAGGGAAAAACTGAAAGGGAGTCATGCACAGTGTCTTTCCATTTTGATGAATTTCAAACCAGGAATAATGGAAACTCCATTCCACAGTGTGGAACTAGAATGGGAAAGCAGTGGTATCAATTTTATCCTCCGTGAGGTTTGGAATTTTTAAGACTGGCTTTAAAGTAATGATCAACTAACATGCTTTTCTTGTCCCCCCCCCCCCCTTCTCTTTTCTGTCACAAAGGGGTTTGTAAACAAGCTGGATGAATTCATTCAGTGGTTAAATGAAGCCATGGAAACCACCGAGAATTGGACACCCCCTAAAGCAGAGACGGATGGCCTTAAGCTGTACCTGGAGACACATTTGGTAGGCAAGACTGTGTTGCTTTTGCTGTTAGTAATAGAAGGATTTTAATGCACTGCTTGTTTGTTTATGGGGAATATCAATTTTATTTATCAGAAGTCATTATATGCTAATGAAACCAAGTTTTAATGGGGTAAACTGCAGAAGCTGAAAATTTACAGGCATTTCAAGTAATATACTATGAAATTTAAATCCTCCATATTTCAAGCTATTTTTTTCAAAACTTTTTCCAGAAAGGTAAGTCATTTACTTAAAAATACCTTAGAAAATTTGCTCGACTCTTGTTCTCTAAAGCCATGATTGAAGGTTTTTCCTCTTCTGAAAAAAATAAATAAATGAAAGAGATAATTTTGATGACCATTCTAAGCTTTCTAGAATTCTTGTAAAATTAATGAACCTCTCATTATCAAGAGGGTCTACATTATCTGTTCTACACTGGGTTATTTTAATAAAATATTTAAAACAATGATCTCCATCATTTTTGCTGCTATGTGGTTTTTTCAGCATATAATTAATACAACTGTCATTACACTCGTCCCTGTGCACAGGGAAAACCATGGAGGGGAAGTAGGAAATACTTGGATGAATATGCTTCTGAATATGTTAGAAGCAAGAATTATAGACTGGGGGACATTTGATGAACCTCATGAGGTTTTTACTGAATGCTTCAAATGGCCGATATCAATTATGAAGGGGTGGAAACCAAGTAGTGGAGTGTGATAAAGCATGAAGAAAAAGCACGTTGTCCTAGGAAATGAAAATTCAGGCTTTAAGGATCTCATCTTTATTCCTTTCACCGATAGCATAAAATTGACAAAGGCAATGAACACGAATCCTTGGGTACCCAACTGTGGGGTGGATTTTCTGCCCCTCTTACACACTCAGAATTTGGATTGAGTAAACATTGTGTGGGAGTCCTATGTGTGTGCGAGTTCGCAGGGTTCCAGACGGTTCCCTATGCTGTTAAATGAGAGAATGAGAGAGCGGGAGATGGGGGCGGGGTGGATGTGGGGAGAAGAGGAGACGCAGAGTGAGGGTGTGTTAGTCTTTTGGTGTTTGTGGTTTGCAGTGTGTTTTATATCACTGCAAGTAAAACAGCCTCAAAATCCTATTGCTGCATGAAAATAGCTTCGTGAATGATAAAAGGTGACAAAACTATGTGTAAGAGGATGAGTGTATTGCTTCTCTTGTTAGAGACCTGGGTTGATGGTGTGTAAAAATGCCAGTGACCCTAACCACCTCTCTTGTACATGGGTTTTTAAATATTGCCCTTGGTACTCAATTCCCTATTCAGTGGAGCCTTGATTTTTTTTTTTTTTTAAAGAGGGCATTTCATAATAGCAAGATAAAGATATTCAGTGCTTTATAATGTAAATTGTATTAATTAGAATGTCAACTTTTCACTGGCATTGTTCTGACAGAAATTCTAATCTGTGTTTAAACAGGAGTATATGAACTTTATTTCACATTAAGCGTGCTGTCTTAATTTCTCTTGATTTAATATTTTATGGGAAACACACATTCAGTTTTTGAGGTCCCAGAGGGCATGGGGACACATAAAGAGTGCTTTAACTCTAGGCTATTTGCTGAACGCCAGGCTAGGAGAGTATGAACCAGGGTCTTGCTTCTCTTTGGGAGTTGAGCATCATGGCCTCCTTGTAAACAATTGTTCACTCGTCCTTCTCAAGTCTCTGTTACAGGGTTCCTTCCTTAGCATCCCTGTGTTGCCTCTACCTCATTCTAGCCCACACCCATTCACTAGAACTTTCTGTGAGAATGGAATATTCAAGGTTGCTCTGTCCAGCGTGGGAGCCACTCATCACACTCATCTGTTGAGCACTTGAAATGTGGCTAAAGCAACTGAAGAGATGAATTTTTAATTCTAATTAACTTACATTTAAATTTAAATTGCTACATGTAGCCTGTGACTACTATATTCTAGCCTTAATAAGTTGCCAAACTCTTTTTAGCTGCCCATGATGAATTGCATGTGTGTGTACCTGCCTCATAATGACAGCCTCATCCAAAATGTGGACCCCACCATCCCCTTTGCTGTGGATCTCTATGCTACATCCATAGCCAAGAGTCCTTCTTAAAATGTTGTTCCCTTAAAGAACAACCTTGTTGTTGCCTAATGATCAGCACTTTCTTGAAATGAGTTTTCTCTATTATTGTGTCTAATTATATCAGTTGGAAGAGAGATAACATAGGAATATCTTTATCTCTGCTTTGCAAAGAGTAAGGTACTCCACTCTCCAGACCAGCTCAGTGAATGTTAAGTTGTAATCACAACTCTGACTTCTGAAATTATGAAAATACTGGCTGCCAGTTAGTAGGGCATAGCGTGCGTGGATCGGCAATGATACTTCTGGACAATTCCTGTGTCCCTGCTGTGCGGCGTGCAGTGTCTGTTACTTTAGAAACAGCCTGTTGTGTAAACGTCTCTCAAACAAACTGAGTTACCCTGTGTCTCTGAGGGCAATATCTACATTGTCCTCCTGATCAATACTGTCATTTATATTTTTTATTGTATTTCCTTACTATGGTGCTGAGTTAATACTAAGTTGTTGTTCTCAAAAGAAGGCAGAAGAATGTCTGCCTTCCCATAAAGAAAGTATACAACTAAGCCCAGAGATTTATATCCTTGAATGCAACTTGCATAAGTCATTACTGCTCCTTACTGAGTGGGCGAGTGGTATGGACAAGATTATCCTGTATGTAGAGATAGCTATATGAGTTTCTTGAAACACCTCTGTAGATTCTGTAATTTAACACTGCATCAACAGATGTACGAAACCCACAAGCTCACTGTCTTCCCTGGTTTAACAATGGGTTAGGAGAGTTGGCACCCTACAGTGATTATTTTAAAGAAAAGCAAACATAAAAACAATAACAAAAGTTGTACATTTATATTTTGATACTTAATTCAATTATTTTCCATGATGGTAACCAAGGGTTTTTACCAACACAAATCAATTACAGCTTTACAATACCTTTATGAGAGATACGAAGCAGCTTTATTTTAACTGTAAGAAATACTGTGAAATTGCGATGATACATCAATGATTTTCCATGATAATTAATCATCAGCTTGCAACCCGGGTGCTCCTCTCAGAAATACAATTCCTGTCTTCCTAGAAAATGACATTCTCAGGAAAATGTCATTCTGGAAAGGTATTTTGTGAGTACCAAGCATCCCTCTTCTTTGAAAACCACTTTTAAAACAGTATTGTATGCGTATGTTCTCGGACAGATTCCCTTCTTCCTCACTTCTGTCTTTTTCTTAAACCAGCTTTATTGGGGTATAATTGGCATATGATAAGTTGTATGCATTTAAAATATGTACATCTACAAGTTTCGACAAATTGGCAAATGTGTACACCCATAAAACCGTCTTTGCAGTCAAGATAGTGAATGTAGCCATCCCCTCCAAAGGCTCCCTCATGACTCTTTTGTAATTCCTTCTTCCCTTCCCTCCTGGCCTTTCCCTGACCCTTAAGCAATCACTGATCTGCTTTCTGTTATTATGAAGACTGTTTTGTACTTTCTAGAATTTTACATGAATGGAGTCAAACACGATGTGTCCTCTGTCTGTCTCTCTCTGTCCTCTGTCTGTCTCTCTCTCTCTCATCTCCTCCTGTCCCCCTGGTTTCCTTCACTTATTTCGATGTTGGGAGTTTCAACTGCTTATTCATTTGGATTGCTGAGTAATATTCCACTGTACTAATTTAGCACAGTTTGTTTATCCTTTCGTCTGTTGGCGGACATTTAGGTTGCTTCTCTCATCCCCTTTGTTAGTGGCTAAAGAAACACAAGTCCCCAAAAGCTACATTTGACCAGATGCATCATATATAGAAGCGCCACCAGTAGTTCTGGGCAGGCTATTTAGATGTTTTCCTTTAAGAGAATTCATAATATCTTCAGAGTGAGAGTGCTTATGAGTAATGCAGCGGAGGAGGACAGCAAGGTCTCCCTCTAGAGATTTCATTCCACGTCCATATTTGCTTTTGAAAAGATAACCCTGATCTCCCAAGTAGTTCTTATGCATGCCGAACTCACCAAATGGGTACCACGTCATATAAAATCACTTGCAGGAAAACAAACGGGCTGGGTTTCTTTGTTGTTGTTGTTGTTGATGATGATTTGTTGTTGTTGTTGTTTAATCTATAGTCGATTAGATATTTAGTAGGAGAAAGCAGTCTAGCTGACTCCAGACAGCTGTGCAAGAGTTAGGAAGAAGAACTAAGCACAAGGGCCTGGCTTAAACTTTGGAGCTAAATTTGCATAGGTAGTACCATGTCATACTGGGCAAATATTAACCAGCCACATAGAAATAGCATTGGAGGAACAATATTCTTAGTTCAGTTTGATGAATGAGAAAACATGGGGAGAAATGGTGGTGAGGAGTTCATATATATCAAGCCCCTGTGTGTGCCAGGCAGTTACATAGGTGCTAGGAATACGTGATGAACGAGTTTGGCTTCTTTCTTCCAGGGATTTGCAATCCGAGGGAGATGACCATAGATTAAATGTAGTCATCTATAGAGCCATAAATGATAAATATAATATAATTTTGAGCAGTAAACTTCTTGTAGGATAAGCAAAGTACTGTTAGGAGCACAGAGAGAAGTTTTTATTGGTTCTTCCTGAGAATAAAGAAGGCTCAAAGAAAACATTGGATATAGACCTTGCAGTTCACATATGATTTTCTGGTTGGAGAGGGGAAGAGAGGAGATGGGAGGAAATATCATGGGTAGGTAAGGGAGGTGAGGTGAGCCATCTGGTGTGGCTGAGACCAAGTTGGGGTCTTGCAGTTGGGGCTGATGATGAAGGAGATTGAATGTCTTTTTAATGGGCTGAACATTTCTCTGGGAGCAAAGGGACTCCATGAGGTTTGATTTTACTTTAAAACAGGAGACTGACATGAATCCACTGTAAATTCCATGGGGGTAGGGTCAGTTTGACATTGATTAACTGGATGAGGTCCATGGCTTAGAGAACGAATAACTATGTGCATAATGGAGAATGGGTTTGAGTATAACATTTGAAAGATATGCTGGTACAGACAATGTTATCTGGTTTTTAAGATGGGTTTTTTTTTTCTAAAATTTGGACTCATGAATATATGGATGTTACACAAAACTCTAAAGGTAAATAAAGGAAGGGAGAAAAAAGGTAGAAAGTCAAAAGTAAGCCTCCTACCTCTGTCCCCCAGTTACCGATTCTCTTTCTCGGAAGCAACCAGTGTTCCTTGGTTTTTTATATTCTTTCAGAGTTGTTCAAGGTATTTGAAAACAAATGCATATGTGTACTTCACTTTGTTCCCTTGACTTATGTTACCAATAATTCAAAATCAGCAAATGTAGAACTGACTTTATCCTTTAAAATGGCTGCACAGTGTTCCATTTATGAATATTCCATAATTCACTTAATTCTTTATTATGTTTATTTATTATTCTTTATTCATAATTCACCGGTTCTTTATTGATGAAAACAGATTGTTTGCAGTATTTTTTAAAATTATGAACAGTGCCTCAGTGAATATCCTTGAATATTCATCATAGTGCATCATTTAAGTCTATCCTTAGAGTAAATACCTTATATGTGAAATTTCTGGGTCAAAGTTATGCACATTTACAATTTTCATGTGTTGCCAAATTGTCCTTGGTAGTGATTGTACCATTTATACTCAGCAGGGCATGAGAATGCCTCCACTGGCCCATCCTTGCTATGAAGTAGGTTATCACACTGGTGATCTCTGTCCCTTTGATAGTTACAAATAGCGTCTCATTGTAGTTTAGTTTGTATTTATTGTATTTTTTTCTTCTTTTTTCTAAGATTTTATTTATTTATTTGACAGAGAGAGATCACAAGTAGGCAGAAAGAGAGGAGGAAGCAGGCTCCCTGCCGAGCAGAGAGCCCGATGCGGGACTCGATCCCAGGACCCTGAGATCACGACCCCAGCCGAAGGCAGAGGCTTTAACCCACTGAGCCACTCAGGCGCTCCCTGTATTTCTTGTATTTTAAATGGAGTTGAGTACCTCTTCATATTTTTAGGAGTCATTTGTATTTCTTTTCTGAGAACTCTCTGCTCATATTCTTAGCCTATTTTTCCTGTTGGGTCTTTGGATTTTTGCTTCAAGATTTATGGGAGTTTTATATGTATTAAGGAAACAAGTCCCTAGTCTGTGATGTGAATAGAAAGTATGTTAAAAGGACACTATTTGGGGGGTTCTGCCCTAAAAGAACATGGATATCTCAACAGTTTGAGGAACCCAAGGCTCAACAGACATCAAGGCCAGGCTGATAAGCAGCCATCAGGTCTCTACGTGTGTCAAAAGCATGTTCGGATTCCAGTCCTGGAAGGACCAGTGTGTTCCGGGAGCTTGCTTACCTTGGCATGGGTGGAGCAAGCCTAAGATGAGGGAGGCTGTTGTTGAATGCAAGGATGAAATGATGCCTAGCCATGGGCAGACTGGAGAGGATGAGGGTCGGGGTTAGATGGAAGGTAGGTAAGAACAGAGGAGAGCGTGTAGATGAGCAAGAGGGGGATGGATCAGAGTTTTCTGTTTGATGTTCTCTCTCGAATGGTCACAACCTCATTGCCAATGTCTGTTTCATCTTCCCTACTCTCCCCAAGGCTACTAATGTCCTTGACAGTAGCACAGCAAGGCCTGCCACTCCATAGCTGATGGAAATCTGACCAAGACTTGAATGTATTGAAGAATATGAAAATTGGGAGACAGCTTCTCTGGGTAGAGTAGAACTGAAGCTCTAGGGCCATCTAGGGGTGTGTGGAGCCAGGGAATGTGAACATTACAAGGAGTATTTACATGGGACAGAAGGGGCAGATGTTACAAAAGCTCAGTGACCTGGCTTGGGGGGCATGTGCTGAAGGTGAAGGAAACTTCATCTTTCATTCTTCACTGGAAAAAAAATTCAAACTGTACAAAAGAGCATAAAAATAAAAGTGAAGGGACGCCTGGGTGGCTCAGTTGGTTAAGCAGCTGCCTTCGGCTCAGGTCATGATCCCAGCGTCCTGGGATCGAGTCCCACATCGGGCTTCTTGCTCAGCAGGGAGCCTGCTTCTCCCTCTGCCTCTGCCTGCCATTCTGTCTGCCTGTGCTCGCTCTCTCCCCCTCTCTCTCTCTGATAAATAAATAAAAAAAAAAAATTAAAAAAAAAAATAAAAGTGAAAAGTCTTACCCTCCCTTGGATAACCTGCATAAACAGTTTGTTCTGTATCCTTTTGGACCTGTTGGTGTAAAAATGCATACATTTTAAGAATTTTTAAAATTCATATTATACATACTGTTTGATGACTTGCTTTTTGTATCTAAAGATATCTCAGACATCCTTCTGTCAGTACATGAAGATCTACTACCCATTTTACTTTTAGCAGCTCCTTAATATTTTATTGTGTGGATGAGCCACAATTTATGTAATCGTTCCCATGATGATGGCCATTTAAGCCGCGTCCTTATTTATGCTTTTGCAAATAATACAGCATTGAGCATTCAGGGTTCTTTTTTGTTGCTGTTTTGTTTTTGTTTTGTTTTGTTTTTTTAACATGAGTTGAAATTCTCTTCCTTGTCCCATTAGTGGCTGTTGTTTGCAGCAGCTCAGAGACCCCATGTAATGAAAGTCTGTTGTAGTCTAGGGATGGCTTTTGCTACAGGTCTGAAAAAGCGTATAGAGTCCATGTTTATGTGCCTACAGAGGTGGAGTATGTGTGTCTGGGGTAGCTTTTAAAGCCCACCTTCGCGGTTCTTTTTAGGATCAGTGTCTGCAATTTGAGGGGGCTACCACAAGGTGGCAGAGAAGCGCCCAAATCCTGCAGACGGTGCTTATAATCTTGGTACCCTTTCTTATAACACTTGGTAACCCTGGAGGGTTTGAAAATTTGTCCTTACTGTGTCATTACCCTAAGTACTTATAAAGACAGACTGGATTAAACTGGTAATGTTCTTGGCTAACAAAATCTCCATACAGGGGCGCCTAGGTGACGCAGTGGGTTAAAGCCTCTGCCTTCGGCTCAGGTCATAATCCCAGGGTCCTGGGGATCGAGCCCCACATCGGGCTCTCTGCTCAGCAGGGAGCCTGCTTTCTCCTCTCTCTCTCTGCCTGCCTCTCTGCCTACTTGTGATCTCTGTCAAATAAATAAATAAAATCTTTTTTTAAAAAAAGAAGAAAAGAAACAAAATCTCCATACAGATACTTTCATGCATTTATTGTCTACATTTAGAACTTTGTATTATATCGCATTTTTATTAAATAGCTCTCATTTGTTTCATTAAAAGCAACAACAACAATATACGTCTCACAGTTTTTAGCCATACAGGAAAATTTCCCAAAAAACGCTGGTTTTCTTTTGCTTTGCTTTCCTATCTCCACCTCTGCTCCATTTTTCATTGCTTCAAGTTAACAGATGATGGGCACTTCCTGGTGCCCACCTTTCCCTGGCTACCTTTCTCTGCTGAGATGATGGGCAGCACTGGCCCAAGAAGCCTGAGCTTCACAAGACCAGCAGCTGCCACCGTACAGCAGTGACTGTATTGCTCAGCTAATGGGAGACCGTCGGTTAGACTTCAAAAACCTGAGCTGCATGAGTTTGGCCGCCACTTCCCTTCGCCTTGCCTAGCAGAGCTGGTGGTGGCCTCATAGGACCTTTGAAGTTCTATTTGCTTGTTCCTCTTGCTTCCCATCAGCTTAAGGTGAAGAGCTGAGAGTTTAGTAGGGAAGCAGCATTACTTCTCTTTGGGGTATTTAAAATACTCAGCTCCCAGCCTTGAGTTACTTCCTTTGGTGGCTTGGGAATGGAAAGATCTGCCAGGCATTCCTAACCATGGAGGCATTTTGATGTTGATGTGTGGGGACGGGATGCTCATTTTGGCCATGTAAAAGTCCTGGACCGCGTTCCTTGGCTCATAGGTCTAATTCTGTCCATCTAGGAGACACAGAGTATTCCGTTTTCAGCTTAAAAGGAATCCTGAATTGTTCAAAGCCCTTGGGAATACACTTTAGCTTGTCTCAGTGTTAGGACTTGATCCCGTGTTACCCAGCAGTTCTCACGTTTTGAAAATTGTTAGTGGCTAAACATTTTACCAATTTATTATTTTGTTTATTGCTCTTTTTAGGACAGAATGGTTATTTTAAATTAGGATGCCAGGGAAACACTGCATTTATTAAACTCTTCCTACTTAGGGCAGTAATAGGCTAAGTGCTGAAGAGAAGGTTTGCAGACTGGCTTTGTACCATGAGGCTTCCAGCCCAGGCTGCATGTCCATATAGGAGCCTATATGGACAGAAGCCAGTGCGTGACCTAGCTCACCTGAGCCAGGGTGCCGTCCCCTTCCGCTGCTCTTCCAGTGTACACCCATGTACAGATCCTCCTTATCTACTGGGTTACATAGGATTTTGGAATCTTAAAGCAGTGCACTCAATATAAGTAATATTAAGGTGAGAGTTTCAGGCTTGAAACAGATCTGACACAGAAAAGAACTGTTACAGTTGCTGAAGATGGTTGTGAAGAGCAAACAAACATATTGTAGGTGAGGATATTTTGTTCATTTGGAAGGAATCGTGAGCATTTTCCTTGGAGACCTGAGAAGTATATGTGGTATGCGAAGCTCAAGTGTCCTTAGAGAGGTTGGGTTTCTCCCCAGCCTCCCAGACTGTCACTTGCTTGAGGGGATAGCTTGTGTGTCTTTTTTGCTGTCTCCTCTGACACCCAGCCTTGCATGTGCATAATAGGTACTAAAAATATCTGCTAGATGAATGAATGAACATTTGTAAGAGCAGTGTTACAACCATTACAAGCAGCAAATTGTAACTAGTATTGTAAATCAGCAAACAATAACTGCAAATGTCTGTGAGTTCAATTATTTCCTCTACTATTTCCAAACCAAAATGGACTCTGGTCACAGAGCTTTCTGGGTTGTCTGGTATATTTGTGACAAGAGAAATGCCTATAGAAGGAAAAAATTGGAATGTTCTCTCCTGTTTTCAGGATGTAATTCATTCCCTTTGGTAGAAAACCCAAGGAGAATAAAAATGTTAACTCAGATATTAGAAAGCTTTAAAAAAAATTCCACAGGTTAATGTTGCTCTTTCAAAATACGAAGACGATATGACTAGACAGGATGTTAATGATTTGACATTACAAGATTTATTAAATTTATTTTTAAGGCAGTTTGGTTCCCCCTCTCAAATGCATGAAGCATGTGGGAGTTGGAATAGATCTGCCCCAGGCTGCCAAACAAATTTTTAATGGAAGTGGAGTCCTTCAGGGATTGTCCTAAATCCACATAATATTCTTAAGTCTTGGTGTTTGCACTGGGGCCTGTATATTAGCAGATGTACATGTGAATAATACACTTCTATCCATCCATCACCTCAGTGACTCCTCATCTGTAGGGGCTGCTGCACATCAATTATTCCACCGCGGGGGGCAGAGTGATATTTGGGCCAGCACTGACCTCTTTTTCAATCAGAGCCTCAGAGCAGTGTGTTCTGGAAGTCAAACAGTCCCTTTAGACAGAACCTCTGTTTGTGAATCCATTTGGTCTAATGTAGCCATGCCGGGAAGTCAGTGTGATTACCTGTGCCCGGTGTGGAGGTGGCATCCAGAAAAGCAAATGAAAATGTGGTCACTAGGAGGCGCTGTCAGCATCTAGGGTCTCTCCCACCATCTGATTCTTGCATGAGGGATTAGCAAGTCGATCAGCAAGGAATGTCAACCTTAGTAAAATACACTTGGCTTTCCACACACAGCAAAATGCAACTGTTTATTTGAAAGAAATTGGGATTTGTTTGAAGAACTGACCTTCCCTTCAAATTCTGGGAGATGTTTTTATTATCTGAGGTTTCAGGAAGAAAGTCTCCTCAGGGGGAATAAGGACTTTTTGTCTTTCTATCTTATTGCCTCTTCCTCCTTCTGCATCTCCTCCTCCTCCTCTTTCTTCTTTTAAAGTAAAGTTTTTATGATGCTTCTTTTTTTGATCATAAACTTGTAACTTCTTTTTCAAGAGTTTTGTAGTGCTTTCAAATTTTTTAAGCTTCTGATATTATACCTGGAGGTGTGTTGCGTATTGTCATAACTGATAAATCAGTGTCAAATGTAGCCACTTCATGGCGTTGGGGAGATATACAATTGTGGTGGCGGCTGACCATTTATTTAATTATGTGGTAAATACCATATTATGAGAGGGTAAAGTTAAATTGATGATTTGGGCTATCTCAGCCAGGGTACAGTTTACATGGCAATTACACTGGGATCATCTAAGTGTAATTGGCAAGTAATTTTGTAAGCGAAGGAACATGACAGCTCATTTACATGGTGTTCACTGAGTCAAATTTGGGGACATTTATCAACCACTTCCAAGCGAAGAGTGACTGCACCAACATCTCCCAAAGTGCCATGTGCAGTTTGAAAGCTCCATGGAAGACTTTTGGTATGAATCTTTATTTATTCTGTGTGCCCGGCACTGTTTGAGGCACTGTGGATTCAAAAACGAGTGAGAAGAAACTCCAGGAACTCATGGCTGGGAAGAACATACATCACCAGTTAGTTATCCAGCATGGTAGCAAGTAGCGGTTTGAGCTCTGCACATGTCCTGGGGATACTTAGGACAATGTGCAAACTGGGAGGATAGAAGAAAGTCGGGGAAAACTTGCTAGAGAGATCGACCCCTGAAATGAATCTTAAAAAATGAGCAGGCCTTAGCCAGGGGAAGGGGGGGGGGCTGTCCATACCAGTTCTTACCAGAGGTGCCAGCAAGAGCGGAATCTCAGAGGTGTGAGATGGCTGGTGTAAGCTGGAAACTTGATGCATTTCAGGAGCATTTCAAGCAGACATGGGACCTGAGAAGCAGACTTGGTTGGGACTGGAGAGGGCTCTGTAGGTCATAAGGCTGGACCTTATCCTACAATGAAGGAGCATCTTTTTTGGAGTTGTTTTGGAGGCAGGCCATTCTGTGTAATGAAATGGTTTTTCTTGAACTATTATGAGAGGCCGGACTGTGTTCTACTGGTGATCTCCTGAAGTAATCACAGCAATCTCCTGAAGTAGGCACTAACATTTCTCCCTTTTTACAGTTGAACAAACTGAGTAACCAGAGGTTCCCTACAGTGACACAGTGGGTGGGTGATGGAGGAGTTGAGATTTGAACCCAGGCCAACCAGCTCCAGAGACCAGGCTGTCACCAGCATCCCCATGCTGTGATGGCCTCCTTGACACAATTGATTGCAGTTAAGATGCACACCCTCCACCCCTCATTAGACGGTGAGCTCTGAGAGGTCAGGGGCTATTTACCTTTTTCATTGCCACATCCCATGTACTTAGGACAATGCCTGCACCTTCACAGGCAGGCCACAAATAAGGAGTAAATGTGGTTTTGAGGGGCCATGACCAAAGGCCGTTGAAGTCAACCTGGCAAGAGATGATGATGAGGGCCTGACTCAAAGGCAGTGTTAATCAATATGGAAGGGTTGAGGTTGGAGAAATTAATTGGCAGGGCTTGATGATTGATTGGACGTCTAGATTTTGTTGGCATATTCTCACAATGTTTCTGATTTCCAACTCCCACACTGCAGAGATGACTTGGCAAAAGAATCTGAAGCAGAGGAAGGCTCGTGCTGCTTTGCACAGAGCTCTTAAATTCCTGAGAAGAAATGTTGCGGACTCGGGATGAGAAGTTAGAAGAAACTTCCCTGGAGATAGTTAAAAATAGAATGAACACATCTGCCCAGGATGGTTGAGGGACGGAGCTGCCCTGGGGTAGATGAATGGTTAGATGGCCTTTGGGATTCTTCCCCCTTTGAAAATTTTCTAGTTTAGAATAAATAAAAAGCCTCCCAAGCCACCTATCCTGAACCGTCTGGCTGAAAGATAAAATCAGTGCGTCCAGGGACTGGAAAATATTGAGTCCAAATGCCTGGACTGTAGATAAGGAAACAGAAGCCCAGAAGGGTTAGATGCTTTGCCCAAGAGCACACACTTGAGGCAGAAGGAAGCCCCAAATCATTGGCCTCTCTGTCCAGGCAGCCTTGGCCCCATCTCAGATGGCAGCATCTATGTTTGGGCGCCCCCTGTGGGCAGACCTGTGCTGGGTGGTGACACTGGAGAAAGACCATGTGGTCTGTGCACCTGCAGAGTTCAGAGAGCCTCAACGGGAAGTGCTTGTTGTCGCCTGAAGTTACTGTAAAGTACCATTTCCCACAGACCATGTTTGGAAAAGAGAAAAAATGAATTTAAAAGTCGTAATGATTTTTTCTTTGGTCCTACTTATTTCCGGGTGCTGCTTCAGTGCTTTACAATCATTATCTCTAATTCTCGCAATAACCTAGAAGTCAGTATTATTTTCATCTTCTGTTGTAGAAAGCCGAAGCACAGAGAACCCCTTCCGTGAGACCAGGCTACATTAACTCCAGGTCCTACCCTGCACAAATGATGTTAACATTTCGTTGTGTTTCCCCTCAGACTTCTGTTTTCATGCACTGGGACTATTCATTTGTATAGCTCTACTGCCGTCACAGACACCATTCTGAATCTTCATTTTTTTGAGCTTGTAATACATTCTGTGTATTTTTCATGTGATTTCACAATCTTAACTTGAATGGCTGTGTAATAACTTGTCCGGTTTTTAGGAGGTTCTTAAAGAACTGTTTTACTCATAAAAATCTTTCAATTCTTGACACATACAGCATTTACGAGGTATATTTTGTATTTTGAGGACCACATGATCATCCTCTGTTGTTGGCATTGGGGAGAGGAGAAGAGGAGCTTCCAGCTACAACCCAGGGGATCGGGGCTTTCTTCCTCACCAAGAGTCCCTGTGGGAACACAGGATGGTGTAGGCATGGCACAGAGGGGACCCCAGGTGGAGATGGCCTAAGGCAGGTAGCAGGTGACTTTTTAAGCCTCTGCTTTTCTGATTGAACACACATTCTTCCTCCTGCCCTTGTTTAAAAAAAAAAAAAAAAAAGGCAAGTTTTCATTTTCTTAGGGTAGTAAAAATCTTTTGTGTGAAGAAAAAGTGTCATCAAGTGCCTTATTCATCAGCATATATACCATCTCTTTAAAATGACAGTGGGAGTAAAAGTTCATCAGTTCAATATGTCTTTCACATTGGGAGACTCCTGACTAATAACCTCTGGTATTTATCATCAGAACAGCCAAGGAACTAAATTCTGGCACACGCTGCTCTCACACACTGAGAAAAACTTTAAAAAGACAGAAGATTTTCTCCATTTTTTTTCTACTTTCATTCATTTAGAAGAAAAGCATACCTTTTTTTAATTAAAATTGTGAGCATGCAGAAACATCTGGCCTGTATTACCATAGCAGCCTCCTTAATGGCCTGCTTGTCTCCAGTCTGCCCTTTTAAAATCAACTCTGCACAACAACCAGAGAGAGCTTTCTAGAACAGAGAACTGCGCCCATCCGTTTCCAGTGTTCTGACATCTTCTTCCCTGACTCTTTCATGGCCCTTGGAGTTAATGACCACATATCACAGCTTCCGCCTCTCCTGCTAATACCCTGCCCCAGCCACACCTACCTGCCTTCGGCTTCCTACTTCCTGCTACAATAAATGCTGTCTCCAGGCCTGCATACAAATTAGTCCTTTCTCCACTAGCTCTCTGCAAGGCTCTGCAGAACCTGGCACCCAGCTTGGGATCCCACAGCCCCTATCCAGCACCTGCCACACTTGTACAGAATACCACCCACACTCTTGGTTTTACTTGGCCAGCGTGATACTTTAATTTTAAAAAAAAAAAAAATCTCATTGGGTAGGGCATATGTCTATTCATTTTGCTTAAGGTCCTTCCATTCTCTCTTAGACACCAAACCCTGATTCCACATTTATGCTATGCTGAGTCCTATGATACTACTGGCTTTTTTTTTTTTTTTTTTTTAAATCTCTTTCACCCAAAAAACTATATGCTTCATGGGCCCAGATTATATATTGTGTATTGTTATCTTTTGTATCTCTAAGCCTGGCAAAGACTTCCCAGTAAATATCTACTAATTCATGTGCTTAAAAAAACTGAAATTGTTCAGGAAAGACTCAATAACTTGTTTCCGGCCTCTTTGATTGTTCACCAACATCTCAATACTCATGGACATCAATGGACCTGGCAGACAGTAACAGTATTTCATTGCACGATTGAAAGTCTGTGTTCATGAGACAATGCTGCTAAGGCTGAGCCACTTTCGATCTTTAAGCCTCTGAATGTGAGTATGGTCTTTCCCACGATTTTCTGTGCCAGGTGATCCAAATCTTATGAGTCCTCATGAGCAATGATCATTCTTCACTCTTGGCAGAGTTTTGTCCACCAAGGTGTACATTTCCTTGATTTCATTTCATATCCACATGACTGCCATATAAAGTCTGATCATGGTCAAAGTAGAATTGGTATAAATTTCGATCCTGCCAAGGAGTAGTGCACCCAGATCTATCGAAGGTGGTGGAGCTAGAGGTTGCAGGTGTGGATGTGCCCATTCCTCAGCCTCTGATGTATATCATCTCTTTGATAATCCAGTCCTTTGTCTCAGTCACTGTGTTTTCCATTTCCTTAGTTGTTCTCTTCTAGGTGTTCAGTTATATGCTGCTTTAAAGACACTAAAAAAGGTCTGGAGTTTCCTAGAACCCAGATTACTCATATTTAAGGAGTGTCACATAATCATTGACACAAGAACGTGGTACCCACCTATGATAATGTTGCCATAAATTAAATCTTCAGAGAATGCCCTGCATTTTCAGGGAATGCTGTGGATGTTGCAGAGGGATATCCAGCATTGGTGAGGGAATGTGTTAGGAGTACTAGAATGGAAATGTGTTCAAGTATCAGGTTCAAGGAAAAAGAAAATGAAAGAGGAAGAGAAGCAAATCCTTCCATCTAAGCTTCCTTCCCTCAGGAAGAGGTGGGGACAGAATGGGGAGTGCTTATTACAGAATCCTTTAGTGGCCAGAAATTTCATTGACAATTTTGTTAATGTGCCTGCATGGCTGCCTCCTCAGCGGCCCATTACAAATTCCTTAGTTGATATTATTAATGGTTAATGGGTGCACCTGAAAATCAAGCAATATTGTACCATTTGGGTAATAGATATATTAAATGGGTCTTCTCTACAGCATCAAGCTTATCAGCTTATCTTTTTCCTAATAATGAATACCTCATCTCTTCCACTTTCCTAATCAAATGCTTCCACATCATCTTGAGGCAGAACCAGACCCAGCTGCATCTATTCTATACTCTTGGCTTCAATTATGTCAAATTATCCAACCTACTCACAGGTCCTTAGGTTCTCTTTTGCTCTGAGACATAGGCCTGATGCACCTCTTCAGAAGCTCATGATTACTAACCATTCAGCACAAGTCTGTTGTAAGTAAACAGAGAATCAGAGAGAGCACTAGGCTAAATTTACAGTTATAAGGAAATCTCAAGAACAGGTTTCTTCCTAAATCGTGGCACTCTCACATTGATCTCAAGTGGTTTTCTTTTCCTTGTCCCTTCTCCCTGAAACATACATGAACCTTATTGCACATGGCCTTGTTTCAGAGTTGAGGATATCCACTGCAGTGGCAAAAAGTATACGCAGCCATATTTTGGCTAGAAAGTAATATTGAATTTTTCATATTGAATTTTTCATGGAGCTCATAGTGTTTGTGCTGACCAGAAGCATTAGGCTTCCCTTACTTTGCCATACTTTATTTGATTCAACCGTATAGCTATAGCCGAAAAAGGACAATACGAGAAAGAGTGAACAGCCTGTGAGGAAACTTACGTTGTTTTCCTTCTGTCATATTTGGCTAAAACTTCCCTGTTTTTTATGCCTTTAGTCAGATGAAATGGTTCACGATTTTGGAGTCAAACACTTTTTTTAGTCAAAGTTCTTATCTTTATACTTCATACTCTGATCTGTCTGTCTCCATCTCCTTCATATCCAGTTTCTTTTAACCTGCTTTTCCCTCTCAGCTTTAAAAAGAAGACCCCTTTTTGCCACTAAGAAAAAGAGAGCCCAGAGTCACTCCTGAACATCCGCAATGACTTGGGCTGCACTTTCTTCTCTTAGGGACATGTTTAGTTGCCCTTTGATGTCAGAGGCCATGTTTTAAACCCCTTAAGTCACTATCAGTCCAGTGTACAGAACAGACATGATGCATGATTCCTAATGAACGAATGAATGTACCTAACTTTACAGTTTTTGGTGGTTTAACCTCTTTCATCCAAATTACATTCTAACTGGGCCTGTATCATTATGAGCTTGTGTTATATATATATTTTTTAATTTTTAAATTTTTAAAATATTCTTTTAATTTTTTAAAAGATTTTATTTATTTGACAGAGAGAGATCACAAGTAGACAGAGGCAGGCAGAGAGAGAGAGAGAGAGAGAGAGAAGAGGAGGTGGGCTCCCCGCTGAGCAGAAAGCCCGATGCAGGGCTCGATCCCAGAACCCTGGGATCATGACCTGAACCGAAGGTAGAGGCTTTAACCTACTGAGCCACCCAGGCTTGTGTTAAATATTCTTGACACTAAGCTTAGGGCTCTGCATACAGCTATTGCTCAAGGAATCATCAGTGACAGTGAAATATATTGTATATTGTGGAGCTCTGTCATGGAGAAGCCAACATTTGGCATGTAGTATTTCAAATTTATGTCCTAATTAGTCAACTCAAGGAATTGATTTTCACCCTGAAGACTAGCCATTGACTCAACAGATTGGTTATTAGGATTCCTCTCCGCTGGACCTGCTGTGGTTGGAATGCCTTCTAACATTCCAGAGTTGGGAACTCTTTGGAAAACCACCTATGTTTCTTGAAATACCTAACTGGAAGCCTTCCCCTTCAGAGAGTACTGTTGATCCAGTTTGACAGATATCCATGAATTCTGCAAATCTGTTGAACATCTTCCATCTGACCTGAGTTGGAGATGAATGTGAAACTTGAATTTCTTTAAAATTGCTTATAATTTGGTAGCAGAGTGTAGAAATAGAGCAGGATACAGGTGATAAATTCTGTAGTAGAAACACATTGTAAGAGCAGGGAGAAGGGAGTCTGTAACTCCACGTAAAGCAACAGAAGGCTTCCTGAAAGCAATGGCCTTGAGTTGGGATTCAGCCATACCAGCACTTGTTGGGTTTTGGATGATGGTCGCTAGTGAAAAATGCCCCTGATGTGCCTGACATATTCATTTTTCAAGCAGAATCTCACTGTAAGAAATAAGCTTTTAAAAATCAAAAAGATTTGGGAAGCATTTGACTCCTCAGTACAGTACTCAGTGCCCCTGGATGTTCTCTGGTTTGTGTGATATCTGAGAAACAGCCAGTCCAACCCTTACTCTATTAGTGGATTTCGATATATGCACATAAGGCTAATATATTTTACGCTGCCAATTTTTTAATGGTTTCATAAATAGTGCTATCACTAACATTTTTAAAAAGTGAAGAAAAGAGCTCATATGTGCTGGTAGAAATTCAGTATATTTTATAGAACACTGCTACTCCTGATATAGCCTACGGGATGTGACTTTTCATAAAAACCTAATGAATTTCTAGATCTGTCAGCTGTTTCCAAACAGATGCACTCTGCTAATCTAACGGAAACATTTTGAGCCCAGATCCCAAATATCAATAGCTTTTAGTATTGCAAATTAGTTTGTCTATTGGGTAAATTGGGCTGTGTGGTTCTTGATAAAAAGTAGCAAGTAATTTTGTATGGATGTTTTATGTTTAACTGCCTTGCCAGGGTTTGATGCTCATATTTTTCCTTGCAGAGTTTTAAGTTGAATGTAGACAGTCACTGTGCTCTCAAGGAAGCTGTGGAGGAGGAAGGATACCAACTTCTCGAGCTTATTGCATCTCACAAAGCAGGTAAATCCTCCTGAAATATTGCAAGTCTTTATGTCTCCAGACTATTAAGAATGAAGAAGCATTGCTGTAAATTACTGCATATATTCACTTCCTTATGTATTATTAATATTTACATTATCAGATTGACCTTCAAGATTTATAAATGTTTCATATACTGCATACAATGCTGTGATACTTATACGATGAAATACTGCCTCCAAATGGTCTGTTCATTTTATTTTGGGCTTGCTGTTCGCCCGAGTTTCAATTGAAATCACATTCCTGAAAACTTCACATTGACATGCTTTTTGATGTAGGTGCCCTGGAAATAACATTAAGATAATGAATGAGAATTGTGCAAATAGTTATAATGCATATGCATTAGGGTACTTATAGATATCATTACCGATATAAGGCAGGCGGATGAGATACATCCGATTATTTCCCTGCCAGTTCGCACATGTGAACATTTTGCACGGTTTTTTTGTTTTTGTTTTTGTTTTTTTTTTTTGCTGGTCATTGCATTAGCAGAGTTTTGGCCTTAAACCAACTCTTGCCCAGTATTAATGTATTTATGAGGAACAGATTATAAATAAAAAATAGTTTTGTCATTTGGTTATACTTACCCTGGTAGTAAAAGACCATAAGACAGGGTGAATTATAATTTGGCTCTTTCTTTGAGCTTACCACAGCTGAATAAGGAAAGAGCAGCATTAATCGGACATGCTAAGGGAAAGGACTGCTGTCTTAATTCTGGCCCATTTACCGTATTCCTCATCGAGTTCACTTCGCCTCTTTCTGTGCATCTTTCTGATCACTATGAAGTCTCCACACGGATACACACAGGGCCTTCTCTTTGGAAAGTGAAGCTTCGGTGTCAGTCATTTTTATACTTGGTCATTTTTGTCCAACATGCATTTTTTTAAGTCAATGCACAGAAGCTAAGTCGATTCCCACCCAAGCATCTCTGTGGTGATCCCGTTTTTGTGTCCTTATGCCTTCTGTGAAGACAAAATCCCCCAGCCCCTCTCCTGGGGGACAAATGCTTATATGTCAGGTGTTGATAATGGTTGTTTAAAATTAGGCTTACTGTTTGAAATAGTCATCTAATTTACTGGCTAAAAGTCAATCCTGGGTAAAAAATGCAGTTGAGCCTGTAACTTGTGCTTTCCCCTCCTTTTGGAGAAGGGCTGAAGGACATGCTGCGGATGATTGCAAGCCAGTGGAAGGAGCTGCAGAGGCAAATCAAACGACAACACAGCTGGATTCTCAGGGCTCTGGATACCATCAAAGCTGAGATTCTGGCTACTGATGTGTCTGTGGAGGGCGAGGAAGGGACTGGAAGCCCCAAGGTAAGTGGCTTGAAGTTTGCCTGATTTCCTCTCATTTCTGCCTTCTTTTGAACAAGGCACCACTGAAGTTTTCTCTCCACCCTGAAGGCTTTTTGTTTCTACTGGGTAAACTTTGTCTATCTATTTCTATATCCATCCATCTATCTATCTGTCTCTATATCTACTTGGATATGTAGATATACAGAGACAAAAGATAAAATGAAATGGCTTAGTTTAAAACAATAAAAAAAAAAAGCCTACAACTTTCAAGTTTTCCAGGAAGAGGTCTTTTTGTCAAAAGTGGCAGAGTAGGAGGGGTTCAATACTTTGGGGGTAGGAGAAAGGGGGACATAAAACATTTAGTAAACAAAACATAAAGCATCTTTAACATGAATAATCAGAATGGTTTTAAATTGTTTTGTTGCAACTATAAATCACTATAATCAGTGCAATCACTCAGCTCTGACATCCATTAGCCGCTTGGTTACAGCAAATTAACAAAGAAGAGAGAAAGTGATTCATTATCTCATTCCTGTTAATGACTATCAGATGCATTGCCTAATTAGGGGATGGTCATTGTAGTGGGAAGAAGGTCATATGCTTTGCTACAAATCTTTTTGCTCTGAGTGTAAGTTCTCCATAATGGTGCATGCACCGAATACAACAAGTACTTTAAAAACCAGTATTGACATGTTTTGGTTATTTATTTTAGATTTATAAAATAACCCATAAAGCATATGCAATTAAACTTTAAACAAGGCACCTTTTAATACAATGCACTGCTGTTCCAAAGGTATCTTTGGACTCAGGATGTGGAAAATAATTTTATTAATTTGATATTTTCATGTAATTTCTCTTTTGTATTTATCCTTTTTGTGAAAGTACATGCAGAAAACCAGTCTCATAATAGACTCAGCATTGAAACATATTGCAACGTGGGGGGAAACAGATTTAAGTGTTCAGGGTTTCTATTCCTGGCATGGACAAGGTAATTAAATCATCATCAAGTCACATTTATTCAGCATCCATGTGGATTGGCATTACGCTAAACGTATACAGAGCAAGTTAAACAAACCCTTTACCTTCTTAGACTCACATTCTTCAGGAGAAACCCCACCCATCCTGCAGTGGTGAGACCACGCAGGCAGGGAAAAGCTCGGAAGATTTATAGCTTTGGAACCTCGAACAACAACCTTTAACTTATTTGTTGGAAACAGAGAATGGAACGATGAGCTCAGTTCCACTTAAAGGTGGCTCCTCGGAGGAGGTCACATTTCGGGAAATACTCGGAGGAAGGAAGAGCAGGGTCTTGGCACATGAGCACACGTTCTAGAAAGTGACGTGACGAAAGGATCAAAGCTGGAACTAATAATATGGAAGGGAGAATGTATTCAGCAGATTTCTCAGGGCAGAAGTAGAGCCCTCTCTAGGAGCAGGCTGCAGGGAGACATTGGTGGGGCTAAGAATGCTTTGGCTGGGGTTGCAGGGCAGTGATGATGAGAAAAGATGCAACTCGAAAGTCTTTTGTGTTCTATTTATTTATCAAAGCATACTGATTGCTTCCTTTTAAAAAGCTATCGTGTATTCCATGCATTCTACATGCCAGTTGTGATTCTCAGCACTTCTGTGGTTTCTTTCATTTAATTCTCACAACAAACCTCTCTGGTAGTCCCATGTTATCCTCAGTGGAGAAAAAGGAGGCACAGAGAAGTTAAGTAACTTGTCAAAGGCCACACAGGTCTCAAGTAGCAGAACTCATATTTGAATTTAGCCCTTTGGCCCCAGAGCCTGTGTGGATCGCCACCTAGAGGACTGCCTCTCACTGGCCCTGCTCAGGGCCAGATATGCTGGTGATGAAGGATTAAGTCTCAGGACCTGCCTCATGGAGCTTTATAAATGGTGATGTGCTGTGAAAGAAAAGGGAGCAGCTAGAGCTTGCGCTGGGAGAAGTGATTTAGATCAGAAGGGCTTCTCTGAGGAGGCATTCCGTGAGCAGACCAGTGCAGTTGGAGAGATAGAGAGAGAAAGAGGAGCTGAAGGAAGCTGGGTGGCCTATGGTCACAAAGGGAGGGTTTTGTAGTGAGGAGGGAAATGACATCATTGATTGGCTGCATAAAAAGCTGTTCCTGGCCATGGTGGGTGGAGTCAGGTTAAAGGCTGAGGAGGTGCCAAAGAGGAACTGCAGAGAGGGGCCAGTCACCTAAATTCATAAAAGACTGGGGGTAAAAATGAGTAGCTGTCTTCACCAGAACCAATTTGAGTTTGATACTTTGAAATCAGCTCATTTTGGGGGGGTGTATATTGAGAAGGGAGTAAAGAAGTAACCGGATGAAGAGAAAGTATTCTCCAAGGAGAGGCAGTGTTTGCATTTCTCAAAGAGAGGAGCACCTGCTTTAGCTCAGCTTTGAGAGGGCAGAACCTCCTTGCTGGGGCCCCAGAATCTGCATTCCGCAAGCTCTCAGAGAAGCACTGTTGTATAGGCTCTAAGAGGCCCTTTTCCTATGGGGGCTACAGGATTCTCAACAACTGGGATCCCCACAGAGCGTGAAAGAAAGTCTTATAACAGCAAACAATTGATACCAACCAAATGTTTAAAACAAGGACAGGCTAATTAAATCATGCTTCATCTTATCCTAACGAAAGGTTATACAGCCATTTAAAATAGTATTTTAGAAGAGAATTTTAAAACATTGGTAAAGTCCTCTAATATGCAATTAGATATTTTTAGATACCTCTGAGTTTTCCAAATCTCTACCATGAGTAAAAATTTTAATCAGAAAAATACAGAATATATATAAAATACAAGAATTAAGAAGTGATTTTAATGGTAAAATGGGTGACAATCACCTGTGGGGACTTAAGATATAAATTTAAATTAGGTCAGGAAGAAGGTTCTTAATGATTTGGGTGCCTCACTTCTAAAGAAACAATGACAAAAACCTGTTTGAATCTTGCCAAAGTCCCAGTGTCTTCCTGCTCAGGGTCCCATCAGTTTACAGAGACTAACCTAAGTATTCTTCATGAATACTATCTCTGTGTCAGGCATTCTGTGTCACATGTGTGCAGAGTTGTACCCCTACAAACAGCTCCTGGAGAGGTTTCTATAGGTTTTGGCAGCCATGGAAGCTGTGGGAGGTACGGAGAGTTTGGCTCTGACCTGGCAGAGCCAGCAAAACCCTAGGCCTTCCACCTCTCAACTAGCTTTCTCTCCCCAGTCTGGGCTGAATTTTCTCTGGACAGATGAACTCCTCCATAGTCAAGGGTGAAGGTAAAATCCATTTAAGGCAAAGGTAATATATTTCTAATTTAAGCCTAGGAAACTATGGAGAAATCAGTATGATTATTCTTTCTATCTGTTTAATATCCATGACCTGCCTGCTTTCATCTGTGGGGCGAACAGAGAACATCAGGGGAGGGAGTATCAGAGGGTATCAGACCCCGGCTGACGTCAGACTGCCCGAGTTCCACTCGGGGCACTCACGAGCTGGGTGTCCTTAGGAGAACAATGCCACTTTTCTGTGTCTCAGCTTCCTTATTTGTAAAATGGAGGCGCTGATAATATCCCTCTCATATGGGCTGCGGTACAGATTAAAGAGCTGATGTAGCTATAGTGCTCACAACAGTGCCCAGCACATGGGAAATTCTAGAGAAGGGTAAATGGACAAGTTTTCATTTCTGGTGGTGGAGACAGTAAACCAATAATTATAATAGAATCTGATAGATACTCTACATTAGATAGGTATGCAGCACTCCGAGTACACAGGGAAGGAAATAATGAACCCTGTTTAGGGGTCTCAAAAGAAAGATTTACAGGGGAGTTGATGTTTTAAATGAGGGGTGGAAAGGATTTTGTCAGCGTGAAACATGTGCGGAGACCTCAAGGTGTGAAACGCAGTAGTGTGGCTGGAACACGGGATCTTATTGTGGATGAGAATTAGGCTGGCTTGCCACTGCACCAAGGCTCACAGTGTGACCAAAAAATAAAATAAAATAAAATAACCCTTAATGATCAGTGATTTGGGCAGTAATTCTTCATATATTTGTAATTGACATTGTTCAAACCGCTGAGAGAGCCCTATACAGACTTTATATCTACGACGTACTTACTGTTTAAAAAGAAACTTTTCTTGCCGTATTGCATGAAATAAAGCAACCTAAATAGGTTACCCTGAAGTTGTCCAAGACTAAAAGCTTGGATTCGACTTGTTATCTCTCATGTCAGTTCTCTTTCCATGACGTGACCTTGCACAGGTCACGTATACATTGTGCCATGAAATGCATCTCCAAGCAGAGCAGTTATGATCATCTATTTCATCTTAGACCTAGAAGAGAACTGAAATTAAAACATAATAAAAAAATAACTCCAGAATTCATCTTAAGTTTACTTCAGAAGCTACTGGGAACTTGAGAAGCATAATAGAAAATCTAAAGAATATATCTAGGGGGTATTTTTCTTTTTTACCTTGTTTGAGAGACTGCAGAAAAGGACTTGGTCTTAGAAATCTTGTAAAGAAGGAGGATAGGAGGAAATTCAAAGACTCTGGGAAACTTCTCCCCCAGGACTCGGCAGCATGCCTTATTTGTTGTATTTCATTTTTTAAAAAAGTGTTTTCCCAGGACTGTGCGATCTTTTATACATGGAAATAGAGAACAGAATTCACCAGTTCTAGAAATAGAGCTTTAGCACTCACTTCCAAGAATTGAAAATATGCTTGTAATTATGTATTTTATTTTAAGATAGATTGGTTAAAGCTTATCAGCTAAAACTAGGCTTTCAGTATGTTAAATTTTTGAATGGTGTGTAGCTGGAGGGATTTCAAAACACTGAATACCCAACACCTAAGAAAGGCTGCATTTTTTTTTTTTTTTGACCTTTCCAGGCAAAACCCCAAAATCCTGAAAGCAAGAAAGCATTCTTAAACTTTGCACATTGCCTCCTTTAAGATGTTCTTATTCTTTGTTTTCTTTAGTTGTCACCTCTTCAGCCATCATTATAGCTATCTTAGAATCAAGGCCAGGATGTCCCTAACACAACGTCTCAAACTTTGCATCACTGTAATCAGACAGTGGTTCCTTTGTTCTCTTTAAAGAAACAGATGAGTTTCAAGGGGCACCTGGGTGGCTCAGTCGGTTAAGCATCTGACTCCTGATTTCGCCTGGGGTTGTGCTTTCAGCCCTGTGTCTATTCCATGCTCAGCGGGGAATCTGTTTGAGATTCTCTCCCTCCTCACCCCCACCCCTAAGCTTGCTCTCTCTGTCAAATAAATAAATAAATCTTAAAAAAAAAAATAGAAGAAGAAGAAAAATTTCCAGCGCAAAGAATATTTGAAGATTTTATTGCAAATTCAGAAAACTTTACAGCTACCAGAGGGTGACCTACCCAGGGTTCCATCAAACATCTTCATTTCCTTAGTGAAAGGAGATAGAGGGTGAGGTGCTTTGAACCCCAGGGTTGTGCTTATTTATCTGCCTTCCTCGAGGTTCTTAGATTGACATCTTAGCTTGTCATCCCTTTGGAATTGGATATAAGACTATGAAGGTCATCAGTGTTATCTGTTCAACAATAGCACTTAGAGCAAGCTTAAGAACATTTCTTAAATATGTTTGCTCAGCCCTACAAATGACAGTTTTAGATAGTGGCTAAGAAGGGACATACACGTGGCCTCTGATTTGGTTGTGTCGCAGACAGCCTGGCCTTGATTCAGATGTCTAGGGAGGGCAAGTCCAATATTAACACATTTTTTTATGTGTTTATCAGACAACTTAGTATTAACCTAGTATTATGTTAATAAATTATAGGTAACTTTTTGGGGGTGTCTGGGGGTGGCTCAATTGGTTAAGCGTCTGCCTTGGGCTTGGGTCATGAGCCTACATCAGGCTCTCTGCTCAGTGGGGAGCCTACTTCTCCCTCTCCCTCTGCTGTTCCCTCCACCACCCCCCTCCTTGTGCTCTTTCTCTCTCAAATAAATAAAATCTTTTTCTTTTTTAAGATTTTTTAATTTATTATTTGACAGGCAGAGATCACAAGTAGGCAGAGAGGCAGGCGGGGGTGGAGGGGGGAGGCAGGCTCCCTGCTGAGCAGAGAGCCCAATGCGGGGCTCGATCCCAGGACCCTGGGATCATGATCTGAGCTGAAGGCAGAGGCTTAGCCCACTGAGACACCCAGGTGCCCCTCAAATAAATAAAATCTTTAAAAAAATTAATTATGGGTAACTTTCCTTAGCCAAAGTGGGGAGAAAGAAGCTGATTTGGAGAGTACCTTTGTATGCTATTTTCTCTGTGTTCTATAGTGCCTCTTGGGTAATATTGCAGCTGGATATTATTATCCTGGAAAGGAATTTGATCCTGATGCTTCCAAAGCACTGTCTTTGTATTCTTTCCTTTTCTGGCTCAAAAGCTTATGTAGGCAACATATTCTTTAAGATCTTAAGAAACGACATAGAAGTAATGAATGGGTATTGCATTTAGGTGTTGCTAGTCCCGTATACGCGGATGGACACGTTCATAGAGAATTACTTGAGATACTTTCCTATCTTCCTCATGCAGAAAGGAGCACAGCTCTATGTGTCAAAAGGAACCAGAAATGATACAGTAAGGTGAAATTGTGCCTAAAGTGGTAGAGAGAAAGACAATAGGCAAAGGCCTGGCCATTATTTATTGAGTGCTGATGGAATGCTCTGCCCAGTGCTGGGCCAGACAGGAGGGAAGACATGCTCAGCGCTCTTATCATCTCAGTGTAAGCACACAGTGTAACATCTTGTCTAATGTAAATTGGGCTATCTCAGATCTAGAATAATAGATCACCCAAGATTCAGATCATCTTAATTAGGATGTTGGCAGATTGAAATGGAATGTGGTTCTTGATGCAAGCAAATGAGTAGTAAATGCATTACCGATTTTCCCTCTTTCATGCGGAATTCTTCCTAAAAGCCAGTATCTGCTCCAGTTCCTTTTCTGAACTATATCAACACAGTCCTGATAGGCAGTACCTAGGGAGCGCCCTTTCTTCTGCAGTGGATTCTTCAGTAGTGCTTTTTTTTGTTATCAGAAGGGCAACTTTTCTTCAAAAGTGTTTTTGAAAGACAGAAACAAAAGTGAGTTACTTCTTTGAAGATCTGTTGTAGGTACTAAATTTATGATAGAATCGAATAAGAGATAGTTCCTCTAATCTCCTTGAGGCACTTAAATTTGCATATTAGCAGATGTATGGGTGGATCCAAGATGAGGAATTTTTTTAAATGGTCTGCCACTCTAATGAGGTGACTGAAAATGATTTGAGATGATAAAAATATACAGCAGGTCAAAGGACAGCTAATGGGCATCCCTATCATGGTCTATATGACATATAACACCAGAGCTTATCTTTATTTTTCATACTATATTTCCATTGCTGGTGGTGGCCTCAAGACCGAAGTGTTTGGCTCAGCAAAAATCTGGAGTGAAATTCTTTGGTGTCTCTAATCAACACAGAGAAATGTCATTGATCCGAGGAGGTAGTCTGTTTTTTTCTTTCGCTATTTAGTCAAAGAGTGCCTAATCTCAGAATCTATGATACCTAGAGTTGCAAAGATGCATGATGTTGTATACAAAGTTACATTCAATGAAAAGCAGCCCTCTTTTACTGGCAGAGTTCACATTTCATAACTCAGTCTGATGTATTTTAAAGATAATATATAATAAGTACATTAAGAGGGACTTGGAGGTCAACATTAAAAAACAAAAACAAAAACAAGTATTTAAGCACAAAACGGAAGGCAAGATACAGAATTGCTTCCAAAAACACTTTGAAATTAATAAGTAAATTCTTTGAAGGTGTGAAACAATTACCTCAGTGTGTGATTTACCCTTTTTCCCAGAATGTGTTGTTTCTGTCAGGGGAGCGGTTTGAGCTGAGGAGAGCCCTGCTAACGAGATTACCCTGCTCAGCTCTCCTGTTTATTGAGTCACCTAGGACTTCTTATAAAACAGCAGCTTTCAAATGTACACACACCTGCCCTCTGCACCCCGAATCCTCCAAACGTTTGCTTAATTGTTCTCACACCCAGAGTATCTCTCCCATCCAGTGAGGTCAGAAAGCACTGAGAGAGCCGCATTCTGCTTTTTCCCTCTCCTTGGAAATCAACTGGAGCGTACAGTTCCATGTGGTGCCGATGCAGGAGAGGGAGAGCTTTTCTCAGTGTAAGGAACACAGTGCTCTTTGCCACCAGGACTCACAGAACGTTCCCAGTCTCACCTCCCACTGCGCCTAAATGAGGGTTAATGTTTTTCAGGAAACGTTAACTAGATTGGAGGTCCTGCTGGGCTGGAGCCTAGGGAGCCATCTCACCGCAGCTTCCAAGCCATTTTTGCACTGGGTTGGGGCCCTGGCTTCCGTCTTTCTAGGTAGTTGGGCTGCAGAGGCCAACACATGTTCTGTATTGCCCCCTGCAGGGCGAAGGTAGGCCCTGGATCTTGCTGCATGAGTAATGGGAGAGGGAAAAAGGAAAGCCTAAAGCAAGAGACCAGGACAAAAGAAAAGAGATGGGGGCGGGGGCGGGGGGGCAGAAAAGTATGTGTCCCGTGAAATATAGTAGAAGCTAACTGCGCATGTCTGTTGCTTGCACATTTATACTCGTATGTCTCTGTCTCTCTCTCTCTCATTCTGTCCTTTTTCTAGCCTGGAAATCAAAGTCAGATAAATCTTTCTTTTGACATCTTGGATGTTATTGTATAGCCATTGTGTGTGTGTGTGTGTGTGTGTGTGTGTGTGTGGCAGACCCCATTAATGGGGTTAACACTTAGATTGGGCTTTCTATGCTCTAGTTTTGTGTCAAGCCTTTTACCGGGATGGCCTCATTCTTACGTCGCCATAGTACTAGCAATTTTAGCTCCTATAATCATATCCCTTTACTAATGGGAGAACTTAGGCTCCAAACATATATAAGATACTCAGTCTTATTCATTCTTTTTAAAAACCTGACATGACCAGGTAAAGGCCATTTGACTCCACCTACTCAGTGGAGATTCACGCCACTGTTTCGTTTCATAAATCTTCTACTTAACTCACCATCTCCCAAATGTGTTTTCGTTTTTCTTTTCTCCTTTTTGTCCTCAGATTGTTCTATTCTCTATATCTATGCTGTTCTTATCCATCCTTAAATCAATAAATATTGAATATGTAAGCTACACTGTGATGTCATAACTCTGGACAAGTCACTGTACCTCTCTTTGCTCCCTGCCCATCGGTGGAGACAGACTTGCCCATATGTCATTCTAAATTAAGGCAGGCTGTGTGATAAGTCCTATAATAAGGCACACAGAGACAGGGAGTCTGGGGGAGGGGACATTAGTTCAATCTGATGGGGTCTGGGAAGGCGCCCCCTGACCCCTAAGAGAAAATGGATTTTGTGAAGCCCTCTAATATTCTGATAAATTGTTAGTAGGAAGATATTAGAGGGAGAGCATTCCAGGCAGAGGAATTAACATGGTCAAAATTATGGAAACGGTAATATCTGAGGAACAGCTAGAGAGTGGTGAACGGTGAATAGTCTGGCTCTTTCAAGCATAGGGTGTCTCTTGTGTTTATGGGTAGGAATGAGGATGTAGTGGGCAATAAAGCCTGATAAGTTTTGAGCTATATATGTAATGGAGAACTTTGAATATCAGCTGCAGACTTTGTATTTTACTAGTGTGCCATGAGTGTTTTTAATGATTGGATTTAGCCATAGAAAACAGATGGCAAAAGTAGGATGAGAGAAGAAGGACCGAATTAGGAATCTAGTACAATAACTAGAGGCAGCTGAAGTAAAGCAGTGGCCGTGATAAAATAAAGAAAAAATAGAAGTGATATTATAGAAGAAGAAATATTATTGATTTGGTATCTGGAGAATAGGGGGCTACTGAGGGAAGAGTTAATGGTGACTCAAAGGAATTGAACATGAGCAATTAGGAGAATCATGTTAGCATTTATGGAGGTTGGCTCATTTTAATAAGGAGCAGTTTTGAAAGCTGAGTATAATGATCTTGGTATCCAATTAATAAGAATATCTGGGCATATAACTTGGGTACAGATATTTTTGTAACCTCCACAGGTGATTCCAAAGTGCAAAAAAGTTTGACAACAATGATTTAGAAATAGAAGCCTGAAAATCATCTGTGTGGTTATGCACAATATTCAGTCAAAAATGCAAGCCTGAAGCTTAGAGTAGGGGGTCAATGCTGAGGATATAACTTTGGCAGTCAAAATAGAAATAATAGCTGTAGCCTTGGAAGTTGATAGTGACAGGAGAAGACTATTTTATGAGAATAAGGGAGAAATATGATAGAACATTGAGGAATGTCTGGAGTAACTGAGAGCAAGGATGCCATATTAAAACTGGGGGTTAAGTGGAAATCTACATGCTCGACAGTGAGACTTCCCGAATGCTGACAGGCGGGGGAGAGTAAGGATGTAGGTCTAAGGGACTTTTCATGGAATAAGGGTGCCACTGTCATGTTTATAGGCCAAAGAATAGAACTAGTTAAAAAGGGACAGTTGAAGAAGATAATTTGAAGAAAGGCAAGAAAGAAGGTGAATTGGGGCGCCTGGGTGGCTCAGTGGGTTAAAGCCTCTGCCTTCGGCTCAGGTCGTGATCCTAGGGTCTTGGGATCGAGCCCTGCATTGGGCTCTCTGCTCAGCGGGGAGCCTGCTTCCCTTCCTCTCTCTCTGCCTGCCTTTCTACCTACTTGTGATCTCTGTCTGTCAAGTAAATAAATAAAATCTTAAAAAAAAAAAAAAAAGAAGGTGAAATGACACGATGATTTAGATGAGGGAGAAGTGATCAGGTGGGGCTGTGAGTTTCAGGAAGGGAAGGTGTATCTTCTGAGATAGGAGAGAAAGGAGGACTGTTGGGTGGTAAGCAGGAGTAAGGAGGGAAGGAGCTCGAAGGATTTAGAATGAAGGAAAGTTCAGTGTGATTAGTCAGTGAGACAATTAGTTGACTAGAGGGAGAGTTTAGAGTGAGGAGGGACTGGGGAACGAGATAGGGATTCAAATCCCACTGTCCCAATAGAGATTCCCTATAATTTTCCAGTCCTAAGTGACTGCTGTCCCCTCTAAACTGTATTGCATTTACTATTACGTTTGGTGATTATTCACTCACAGCCTTGTGACACCATTTCCATTGTTGTCTTGAACTTCCATTTATATCTTTTATAGTTAACTTTTAAGATGATTACACTCTATGACTATAAACTCCTCAGGGCCACATTTGCATCCTAAATTTCTTTGTGGTATGCACTTTAAACATTATTTGGGCTAAGAATATACTTTATTCTTAATCAGTGGATATAGAATATTCTTATTTAAAGCTAAGGACAGAATTACACTTCAGTTTCTCATCTCTCATGATACTTTATTTTAGCTGTATAAATAATGGCACAATTCTATCTTATCACCTTCTCCCTTGTTTTCCACAAATCTCTCCCATTTCCTTTGCCTCTTGCTTTTCATTATGAATAAAACAATCTTTAAAAGAGCCATTTCACCTATTTCTCCTAAAATAACTAATAATTTTTGCCATAAGAAAGAAAACAACATAATTTTATTATTTTTGTACTTTCTTGATTCAGGCCTAGCTAGTTAACTGTTTTAATAGGTCGTTAGATTTTTAAGAAAAATCTATTTAAACAGACTTGTTGAGAGAATATACCTTGAGCTGCTTCTTTGAAAAGGACTCGAAGTGTCTAATGTAACTTACCAGCTGACCAGCACACTGGTTGATGAAATTTGTAGTCTTTGCTCTAAAGCTCTCTAACAAGATTAGGTGAGATTGAACCTGAGAAGGTAAAGGTCTCTAAATTGACATGAACTGAAAGGGCAGAACTGGATCATACCACTATTTGAATCGCTAACAAAGTCTAATCTCTGACATATTATATTTGGTGCACTATAATCTATGTACATACACATGCTTCTAGTAAATGATGAATGAGGTTTAGCTAACATAATATAGTTTATACTCTTCTGGACCTTTGGAGGAAATATAGGGTTGAGGAGCTCTTCTCTGTAAAATGACCTGGATCACTTCTCTGGAACAGTCTCCATAAAACACACACTCATGCATTTTTCCAAACCAGCTTGGTCAAATTTATTTTCCTGCTGTCATTCATTTGATGCCTCTTCTGGCTTTCATTAGATAGATGGGGGAAATACTGAATTTCACTGGATAGTTCCATCTGGCTCAAACCAGTTAAATAATTTCTGATGGGAATTGTTGGTCCAGTTGTGGAAATAAGAAAGAAATTAATATATATGAACATCAGTACTTACTTGAACCTTCTAAAGTTCATCCATAATTTGAGGGCTATGCACTTTGAATTTTGAGGAATTTTGAAAAACTCCTCTTTGTCTCAGCTCTTTTTTCTTTTTCAGACCCTCATGCCCAAAGCTTTTCTTTCTCTCCTAGCTGAAAGTAAGCGAATAACCACATGGTATAAACTCATGATTCCACTGCTAAGGAGGCTCAGTAGTATCCATGATATGGACTATTGTAGGATACCAACCGCTTAATGTGTTGGAATTTTTCCCATTATTCAAGACTGTGGACATTCTAGAACCTGACCCGTTGTATACTTCGCCAGTGCTTTACACTTACTCCCCCACTTTTGACTGCTTCTCCACTTCACAAACTTTTATAGGAATTACATATTTATTTATAAAATGGCAACTTTCTGGGCCCACTACCATTATCATTAATGAAGTTCTCATGTCATGATGTTTTTTTCCTCTCAAGTAAATTAGAATAATATGATTTAATGGAAAACAAAATGTATTTTTTAAAATTATCCTTAAATAGTGTTCTATTAACTTCCGTTGTATTTTAGAGCTAAATAAAACCATCTCATTCCATGATTGGTGAGAACTTTCTAACTACCTTCAGTAACTATTACTATTAATCAGTAATTGCAAATTTCCCCACCCCCTTTTTTGGTTGAAGGCTAAGAGTTATTAATGGTGTAACTTAGGACAAAGAGAACAGAGATGTGAACAAAGGTATCATAAAGGTAAAACTGATGCTCTGAGTGGTTTTCTTCCTTTGTAATTACCTTTGTGTTTTCTCCAATTGTATCATAGTTTTCAGTTGTATTTCTGCTCCAGACCTTTGACAAATAGCATCTTCTATCATTACCTGCAGATTCTTTTTAGTGTCAGTTGTACACAAAAAGCTTAATGACTCTTCTCTTTTGGCTAATACACAAAAGAGGAATTGGGTAACAGAGTTTGAAGATAGGATCTCTTTGGAAATCCTGCATTTTAAGCAGATGTTGTCTCATAGTAGCTTCTTTCAATGAACGCCTTAAAATAGAAACTCTTGTTGTGCATACTTTTCCTAGGCAATCGATAGTTCTCTTTCTTCCTGTAAGTGATAAAATTGGATATTGGGAAGTATAGGCACACTTCTCCTAGGAGGGAAATGGGTTGGGGATGAGGCACTATTGACAAAATCATCAACAGCAGTATCAAACAATGCTTATTAGGCTTCATTGGAAGGCGGGTGGGCTGCCCAAGCAACAGCCATTGCCCACCCCCTCCTCCTGTACTGTGTGGTTCAAGGAAATGGACCGTATCCCCCAGCCCAGGCAGTGACTTGCAATCTGTCAGACAACCAAGAGAGCTCCTCTTTCAAGTTACTGATTGGTTTAGGCACAACCAACTGATGCCTTCTGACCAGTGAGAAATGAAGAAAAGTCTCTGCAGGGCTTTCGGAAAAGTTTTTTGTTTGTTTGTTTGTTTATTTTTTAAATTTCTTGTAGAAAGAGACAAAGAAGGGAAAGGACTCCCTTTCCAACTCTGGATGCTTCCACAAGGACACGAAGCTGAGCTGCTGTAGCCGTTTTGTCTAATCATGAGTAGAACTAGGCTGACATCAAGGCTGATATGCCAAAGATGACAGAGGAGAAAGATGGATTTTTTTTTTATATCATTGAATAGCTGAATTCACCAACCCTAGAGCCGTCCTACTTTCAGCATTTTTGACAATTTCCTTCTTTGTTTAGGCTTCTTCTGTTAGCAGAGTTGGAATTTTCAGTTCCTGGGGACACACAAATCTTAAGCAACAAATTCACTGTTTTAATGAAGTTTTACCAGCTGCTGAGTATTCTACACGTTTACTCTTTCTCTACCTGTTACTGTTCAAAGTACTTTTACTTCTTTTTTTCCCTCACTGCTAAATAATCATCTCTTTTTCTTCTCAACTCATTGCTACGCTGGTGTCTTTGGCCACAGGTACTCTTAGTGAAACTATCCTCATCAGTGTTCACTCATGACCTCTTGGTGACCAAGTCAGTTTCTGAGTCTCAGGTTCCGTCTGTAAGTAAAACATGTGGTCTTGATTGGTGGCTTTCATTAAAAAACTATTAGCCAATTTTTTTTATTTCAAACTAAATCTTACTCATAACCCCAACAGATAAAACACCACAAAATATAAAATTAAAATAAAATAAAAGATGCTTTTAACACACGTATGCACACACACACACACACACACACTCAGAGAAAACCAAAGTGGAATTTCTTAGTTGACTCAGAACCCAAAGACTTTTCACCCTGCTTTTTGCAATCCGAGTCTTCTCTAGCCCTCCCTGTCCTGACCTCTGCAGAAGTCAGAGTTCACACAGGACACAGTTCTAAAACTAGATTCCCAGTTGACCTTGTGGCTGTCTCTCTTGCTTCTTTTCCATTTGCACTTGTAATTCTTCCAATTAGAATGCTTCGGTGGTTTTCCGTGGCCTACCTATCAAATTCCCTCCTTCCTAACTTTGTTCCTTTGAGTCTCCTTGGTTTTCATTTGGTGCAGCCACATGTCTTTTCTCTCTGCTCTTCTCATTCTGCTCCTCAGATCTTTGCCCATCTGCACCTATTCCGTCCTTTTCATTCCCACCAGGGACGCATTTGAATCTGAGTGACTGTCCGTGTCCTGAATGTGCCTATACCACTTCTACCTCAGTTGTGGCACTTCGAACATTCTGTCTTTGAATATTGTATTAAAGATAATCCTGGGTGGCTCAGTAGTGAAGCATCTGTGTTTGGCCCAGGTCGTGATCCCAGGGTCCCGGGATCAAGTCCTCCACATCGCTCTCCCTGCTCTGCAGGAAGTCTGCTTCCCCACTGCCTGCCCCTTCCTCTGCTTGTGCAAATAAATAAATAAAATCGTTTAAAAAAAAAAAAAAAAGGTATTCCTCAAGGTATATGCTCTGAGAGGGGGGACTATTTCTTGTTCATTGTTCTAAACACTGTGGTGCTCAGCACATGTCCCTCAAAGACTACTCTCAAAAAATGCTGGTTCCTGATAAAAAATTTACAACAGAAATAAAAATCCTTATATTGTGAGGATCCTTTAGGTTATTTATTTCTGTTAGTTCTTTAAATATTTCTGTTTAGGGCACCTAGGTGGCTGAGTTGGTTTGGCAACTGCTTTCTGCTCAGGTCATGATCCTGAGTCCTGGGATCGAGTCCCACATCAGGCTCCCAACTCCAAGGGGAATCTGCTTCTCCCTCTGACCTTCTCCCCTTTCATACTCTCTCTCACTCTCTCTCAAATAAATAAAAAAATAAAATAAAATAAAAAATATTTCTGTTTAAATATTTCTGTTCTTTAAATATCAGTTTTGTAAACTGATCTATACTCTGAAGTTACCTAGATTCAATTGATTTAATTGATATGATGGAATCTAGGCCAGTTATATAAAACTTAAGTGAAGTATCTTTTTAATGTAAAATGTTTTATAGCTTTGCATTTATAGCTTTGCATTTCACAATTAAAAAAAAAAAAAAAAAAGGAAAAAGAAAGCAGCCTACCATACCCATACTTGGAAATTTGCCTTTTTTGACACTTTAAGCAGGGTTATTTATGAGTTAGCTCACGGACATCCTAGGCATACAAGTTGTGAGTTAATGAAAAGTGTGGCAGCTGTACAATACTATAATTTTCAAACACTTAATTTTAATTTAAGTAATTGCTATTGAACTCTCAGGAAGGATAATCAAATGTGTGATTTTGATATAGTGTATCTTTTTGTTGTTGTTGTTTATTTTCCTGTTTCCCATAACCACTATAAGATTGTCATATCTTAATAAAGTGTGCTTGACAATCCCATTAAGTCTAATAAAAGTTATGAAAGTTGTTGAAGGAAAGTATGTACCACTGTATAACTATTTAGTTTCTACTATTTTATTTTAGCTGCTTAGTTCTTCATAATTTTATTAATTGGTATGATTTAGTAAAGGATTATCAAGAGAATCCTTTTCTGTACCTGCAAACAAAAAATGACACATACGAATGTATTGTCAGAGTTGAATGGTTGACTAATGAAGTCATCCGTGGTTGCTGAGAAGATCAAAGATAGTTCATACGTAAACTCCTATAGCTGTTGCCAGGGTAGGCATCTGACTCCCTGTTCTCATGCTTGGTGAGTGTTGGGCAGGAGCCATGGTCTGCGCCAAAGTAAGGAGCTTTGAGTGGGATGTGAAATGAATGAAAATCACAGCATCTGGGGAGAAGGTGGGCATGAGAACCCAAAACACAGCTGGACGTGAGGACTGAGCCCACACCTGGAGGGGATGGATATGAAAAGAAAAATGGGAAGTTGAATGTAGAAAGAGCCACTTTGAGGCTACTGTACTCAGTTTCATGTGCTTTACAACACACGGACATTCGGTGGTCACAAAGGGGTAGCAGTAGAAGCTGTTAAGGCGCCAGAAAAGCCAGCATAGGCCATGTCTTCCATACAGCATCCTGTGATGCCTAGGGCCCCTCCTCAGTGCAAAACTACTTGCCTTGTAGACCCCACAGATTCAGGGTGTGATGTCTTCATACTTGTAAACTCTGGCTTTACGCCCTAAGGTGACTAGCTTCTGAAATATAAAAGATACAGGATCTGAGCTCTCTAATTTGATTTTAATTTTGTTATTATTATTGGAAATGGTTATTATATCTTGTCAAGGGTCTTTGAGGTTAAGATTTTATCTAGAGATCTGCAGTAAATTGCTTCTGTGACTGGTGTTCCGTATTTATTCTTGGTAGATCTGGTATTCATAGGGCAGCATTTGAAGCATGCCAGCCGGCTGGTGATTTCACACGGACTTGGCTGCTGATCTGTTTCTACTTTGCACATTCCCCCATTCCTTGCCCATTAATTCTGTAAGACTCAGTTTAAATCAGGAAAGGAAAATGGGCTGCTTAAAATGAATATTGTCAGGGAAAGGCCCTTACCCCTAGGAAGCTCAGTAAATTTCTTTCTGAAAGTATTTGATGCTTGCTGCTTAACTTCCAGCAGTAACTCTGTAGGGTCAGGCCCTACGGATGAGAGACCTATGGAGAAGACTCCAAAGAGGGGAAGATAAGGAAGCTTTTTTCCAAGCACCTTTACCTGTTTCAGCATACATGGCCAGGTCTTTAAACTCCCAGCTCATAAAGCAGTATTTCCTAGTGTTTTCCATATCTTGGTGTCCCTTGAGCATAGAGCACTAAGTGGGCTCCACTGTCTATCTGTATCCGGGCACCCCAACTGTGTTCATCATCATCTGCTCACAGAAGCCTGGAAACCCTGGGGGATCAGTGTTTGGCAGAGTTGGTTGGTTTGTGCAAAATTTGGGGAGAAGAGAATAGAGTGAGGAAGTGAGCAAATTGTGGCAACGTGAGTGAAAGTGGTGGTGAAGATGCAGAGGGATGACCTCTTATCTAATTGTATTGTGATTTTGAATAAAAAGATCTTTGTTAGGTGCAGGCCGAGCATAGTTGTGTTCCGTGCTAGTGGGAAGCTATTTGTCTAGTGCGACTGAAAAGAGTCTGGGTTTACGAGTCCAGGGCCCCACAGAATTGTGGAGAGTGGTGGAAGATACTTGTTGTATTAGGTGGCTATAAATGATGACCAAGCATGGGACTAATAGGACAGATGAAAATATGCTGTTCAAGAAAAATAGTCTCCTTTTCATAAAACACATGACAGTCCTGCCCCCTGCATCTGCCATGATATAATGACCCTATTAACACAAAAGAAATGAAAAATAAGGAGTCAGCATGGCTGTTACCTAAGCCCATCATAACATTTTAAATTGCTTAAAGTTGCAATCTCCTCAAAAGAAATTACAACTGTTGAGTGGCCCTTTTGGCTACTTGGCAAGCTCTGTAATTCAAACAGTTTAGGAATTAATTCTTTGGGAATTTTGTCTCAGCTTTTCTGTGTAAAAGGATCACAGTTTTTTATATATTACAGAAAAATATGAGATGATTAAGGCCAGAAAAATCAGGCAGGGGAAAAAGAAGAAAACATACCTCTTTCCCTGTTTCATAAAACTGTGGTAGAGTACTAAGTAAGACAAACAGCCTCATAATTAGAAAGAAAATTATGAGAAGTTATTTTTATTCTAAAAATCACATTAATGGCTTTGTCTGCAGCACAGTTATTACCAATTGCCATTAACTTGTTGACACAAACAAGCTTAAAATTTACTTCATATTCTGTAGTCCTAATAATTTTTTGAAAAAGTGTGGCATTCAAATGATGTAATTAAAACAAGTAGAATAATAAACATATATTTATGAAGGGCTATATATGTATTTGTTTTAAGTTGAACAGATAATTTCTAGTGGTTTTGTGAGTCATACAGTGAATAATTAATATAAATTTAAATCCAAATATTAACATTTCAATTTCCAGTTTGGTGAACATAAGCAAATTATTATAAGTTTGTTTTCAATTCCTGCAAAGCATATTAAAATTAACTTTTCCTCCATTTAAGTAATGTGTATAACTAAACTTCCTTCCTACTGTGAAACGGTTTCATTTATTGCTATTTGTAAACTGCCTAGGATAGATGCAGAGTGGATTGGGCTCGAAACTCCTTGAACAGTTTCTTTTGAAATAACACTACATACGTTAAGCTCAATTACACATCCAAACAGCCACAGCTCACTTTTGGTAATTTATTCATTGATTTAACATAGTACCCAGAAGAGCCATGCCTGCTGTCATTTTTGTAATATATTATGTTTTAAATATACTCATGCTCACCCATGCACACCATTAAGGTGTGCATAAACCTGTGTTTTTCTCTCTTGACAGCTATAAATGTTTGTTATTATTACACAAAACATATGTTCATGTTGTTTTTGTCTAAATTATTCTATCTGGGGCTATAAAGTTTTAATGTTATTAGTTGCCCTTAGAATTTTAATGTTTCACTGCTGTAACCTTCTTAGGATTTCTGTGCAATTAAATAGAAACTATTTCACTGCAGCCTGGAAGAACAATATATTTTATACAAATAAAAAAAAAAAAAACCCTTCTTGCTCCATTTTCTTTCAGTGTAGTAAAAATGTTTGCTTGACAGTTTTTCTTTTTGGGCTATGGAAGCCTCACCTGTGGTCATACCTGAGCACCAGCTGCATGGGGAACATTGTTCTTCCTGTGGCTTCTGGATGCTTCCATCCACTGGAAAGACATGAGTCAAGCTCCATTTCATCCATTTCAGCCAAAAGGAGGATATTTTACCAGCCCTTGAGGGGTCATTCTGGATGCTATTTAGTTGACTGCACTTGGGCCTGGCTTTGGTCTAATCTGTCCAGAGACCAGTAGGGACTAAATGGCAAGTCCATTATAATGCCAAATATAGGTCTGATTTGATTTGTTTTCCCAGCTTCAGTCAAGGATGATTAATCAAGAATGCTTTTATTTACACATCAGCAGAACACTAGCATTTGGTTGAGCCATAGGGGTGCTTTCCTCTTAGGTCTCTTCTCCTTTCTATATCCACTCACTTGGTCTAGGCCTTATCGTTCCAGCCAGACAGGGTTGAGATGAATCTGGAGATTTGATTTCCCACAGATAGAATCAGGGAGCTGCAAATAGTTTGTATTTTACAGATGAGGTTCTAAGGGGGTCCTGCCTTGTTTGCCTATAACCCTGTGATGACTGTGGGCAGTGCCCACCCTACCCTGAGTCTTTGAGTTGTTCAGCCACAGTGTTGAGGCTGAGTAGTGTCACTGACGTTGAATTGACTCCCAGCTTCAATTTTACCTCTCGTTACTGATCACTCCATTTCCATCCTCATCTTCCTAAAATACATGTTGGGTCACATCCAACTTCAGATCAAAAGCCTTGCCACAATAAATCCGAACTCCTTAATGAGGTTTTTAAAATTTTCCTTGATCCAGCATCAAATCACTTCTCCGGGGTCATTGGCCCTTAGTCCTGTCACACAGCCCATACCTCTCAGTCCCACTTCTCAGATACCACACTCAACCACAGGTCCGAGCTTGTTCCCTTGGGCTGGGTGCTCTTCTCTGCTCTCTATCCATCCTAACCGAATTTCTTCAGGGTCCTTCTCAAATCTTACTTCACCCATTTGGGTCATCCTAATTCTCCTTCAGTCAGAATTAATTACATCTGTTATATTCCTTCAGCATGTTGCTCTGTGGGAAGCAACACCTATTTCTCATGTTTTTCATTCTGTCTTATTGTTCACTAGATCATAAACTCCATGAGGGCAAGAACTGGATTTCTTTCCTCTTTGTTTTTGTACCAATACTTACATACTACTTAGTAGATAGTGTTTTATTGGTGAGTGAGTGAATGATATTTCTTCTTTTTCTCTTTTCTTTTCTTTTTTCTTTTCTAATCTTGAAAGGATTGGGAATCACTGAACCTTTAGGCTGATATCAGCTGAAGGTTTATTCAGTCTCCTGGCTTTGTTCAGACCTTATGGACATGTATATGGACCTAAAGCGATATAGACCTAAAGTCTGACAGACTTATAGAAAAGGAGGTGATATGACTCCTCAGAGCAACACATTATATTAGTGGAAAAATCCTATTAACAAATTCTTTTGCTTGCATCTGAAAGTGTCATCAAATACTCAGTTCATCTTGTCTGTCCTCTGAGGAATGGAAGGCTATTTGGTTTTCATTCTTTGAATAATCTCCTACTGCAATAAAACTCACTGTGAAAGAGAAATAAAACAAATGCACTTTGAACTAGGGGTATCTCATATATCCTTACTGCTTAACTTCTGTTTGCATCCCAGTTTCACTTGTAAGGAAATTAGCTATTTATTAATCATTATTTGGAATTATGTATTTTTTTTTAGGTTATGAGATTGAGTTGCCACAAAAGTCAGAATAATTGTCTATCAACTTGATTTGTTCTTAATTAAAATATAAAGTTTCAGAGTGCTCTAAAATAAGATACATTATGAAACGAGAATTTCTCAATGTTTTCAGGAACTGAGCCTACTAGGATGTTATTTTAACAGAAAATTGGGTTAGTGTCCCTTTTCTTTCTTCTCTGGCCCTACCCCCAGTTAATGGCAGTCTCCAGGAAAGGGAAAACAGGAAATGAGGTTCTTAAAGGATTTATGGAAGTCTTTTCTGTTAAAATCATCCTTTTGGACATCTTTTTGTCTCCCATATTTTCCAGTTTAACACCATATGCAAAGTCCAGTTGGAAAGAGATTTAGAAAGCCACATTTAACTTCTTTTTTAAGCATTCATTTCCCCCCACCCTTTTTTGTTAAGAGTGGTCTCAAATGGTGGAGATGAAGGTCCTTAATAGCAGCAGTCACTAAACATGAACAGTAGACCTCCTCCATACCATTTTAATTACTTTTAAGGCTCCTAACAATTATATCAGGGCAAAGGGTGGGAGGAGGTGATGTGGAGGGGAAGCAGCTTTCTCTTTTAGAAACAGAAAAACTTGTAATGGAAAATTGCGACATTTGTCGAAGAAGGGGAATGACTGAGAATGGTAAGTCAAGGTGCTTGGTTATACAATAATCTCCCATCGAGTGCTCATTACTGCTAAATAATTGTGTTACAAGAAGGTGTCTCAGTTAGGAAAGGGTCAAGGAGGTCAGTTATCTGGTGGTAATGACCATAGCGGTCATTAGAGGGTATTAATGCTATTAAGAATACAACTTTAACTTTTTATTGAAGTTTTTATTTAAATGATATTAACTTCAATTCAACTTTTAATTGAGGTGCAACCATCCAAATTCTACAGCTGGGCACCAAGAAGTAATGAACATAAAATTACATGTTCTTCTGATAGGTTGATGGTTCTTTATTAGAATTTCAAGGGCCTCCACAGAGCTGTTATTAGACACAAACTGCTCTGAAGTCTTCTATTAGAATTAGGATTGGGTGAATGATTCCCGGAAAGAATTTCACCGTGGACCACTGCAAGGGAAAAAAAGGAGGGAATACTAAAAGGAAGGTTTTTTTGTTTGTTTGTTTGTTTGTTATTTTGCTTTTTTCTTTTCAATTTGAAAGGGTTCATTTATATAGCTAGTTTTGGGTGCATATGCCAGACCCTTAAAACACAGTATATGTCTCCCTTCTTTCCTCTTTTCCTTTCTGTTTTCTCCCTTGGTGTCCAAATAAATGGGGGGAAAATAGAAAAAGTTTCCTCCAAAAAAGGTTTTTTTTTTTTTTCCTTCCTTTCTAAATTGTAAGGAAGCTCATCTCTCTTGATAATTACACACATCTGTGTGTTACTTTTTTTTTTTTTTTTACAGTGGCAGTACCTGTGAGAAGTCAGAATATAATAAACATTTTATTAAAATATGTAAGTTGAGCCACACAAAGGGGAGAATTGATGCCAGATTTTTGCCATCCATGATTTATAAATAAGTTGTTCTCTGAATAAAAACGTCCAACCAGCTGCAGTTCAGATCTGAAGTGGGAGGGATGTGTGGTTTAGGGAGGGAGACTTCTGTTGCTCCTTCTCTAGGAACAAACGGGAGATAAAGCAATTTCAAGGTTCGTAGTTTTACCTCTTCGAGCCAAAAAGGAAGAAGCTATGGGTAGTGAACAATTTCATAAACAAAATCGTCCATACCTAAAACCCTTTGTTTCATTGTACTTTGTGAAGATTTGGTGTTAAGTTGGTTGGCTGCCATTTTACAGAAAAGAAATTTGCTGAAGAAATTGATAATGGCCTTTTTTTCCTTGGGAAAACTATTTAAACTACTTTACATTTTTGGTAGATAGCCAGCGTTTTGTCATTTAGACATGTCACATTACTATGAAAACACAATGAATCATAATACAGTGTAACTATGTGATTTGCTGAAGTTCTGGTTTCTCAAAAAATTTAAAAAGGGAAAAAAAGGGGAGAGAAAGAAATGAAAAAAGGAAGGCACACATTTTTTCCAGTATGAAAGCCATTTAGCATTTCCCCCCACAAGATTCAATAGACGTATGCTCTCGAGGTAGCCCCACTTCTGGAGTTCCAGGTATTGTAAGTGGGATTTTTCTGTAAATGTAAGAGGATAACCCCAAGCTTTGTTCCTAATCAGAGAGCATATGTGTAAGGATATGACATGTTCTAGTGAGCTAGTTGCATGTAAGCATTCATTTGTCAGGCAGCTATAAGGATTAGATCCTAGATTTTTAAACGCGACCAAACTTCTTCAGTGACTTGAAATTAGGTCTTTAGTAAGTATGACAATCCTCGGCCATATTACATTCACCAAACGAGGTAATTAGTTTGGACTGACCTTGTTGTGAAAGGACAAGAAAACTGCTTTCCAATAGCTAGGTGAATATGGGCCATTTCTGTGTAATAGCCAGAAATTTATATTCTAAGCTGTGGATTTTTCTTTTCCTGTGTGCTGACTGAGGCTGCAGTTCTCAACTGCCTCTTCCTGTCACCATTAAATAATGTTGTCATGTAAATTCTTAATTGAAGATCTCATCTCATTTTAAACTTGGGCTTTGAGAAGATCTAGTTTCATAGGCTCGTTTAATTTACTTCAAACCATCTTTAAATTGGAATTAGAAATAAGGTCCCAGATGAGAATATAAGCAAGCAGCTTATTGTATTGTTCAACATTTAGAAAATGAAGGATTTTTTTTTTTTTTTGCTATAAAAAGAGTATAATGGAAGTTACCTCATGATGCTATTTTGGAAAAGAAAAGCAATATAATGCATTACTTGTAGAATTTGATGAAAAAGCCCTGTTAATGCAGTAGAGTTAGGTATCAGCATTGATTTTATTTTCCAAGACATTTTTGTAATAATTTTTACAATAGTTCAGGGGAAAAGGCGAGATGCTTTTGGATCAGAGAGAAAATATCCCTATCACAGCTAATGTCTCCTGCTAGGATTTATATGCAAGCAATAACTCCAGCTGAATGAAATTATAACCTGATAACGTGAACCTTCAGTGCTCTTTGAAATCTGAGGTAAAAGGTAAGCCCTTCCACATAGCATGTATAAGCTCTGCTTAACAGCGTAACCCTTTCCTGATTCAAAGGGGTTAGTTCCTTTAATATTTTAAATGATGCCTTGTTTTTTCCTAATATTAATAATAATGGCTATTCATTGAGGAACACCCAGAAGCTACAGACAACAGTAAAAATGAAATAAAGTTACAACTCTCTTATTGAATGGTAAGGATGGCTAACATTCTTCCGTGCAATATTTCCTTCTAGTCTTTCTTCTACTGCCAATAATTTTCATGAAATTTTCATGAATTTTTCAAAATTCACCGATTATACCTAGGGAGACTTAAATTAAATCAAGATATTTTATGCTTTACAAATATGCTTTCCATGCCTCGTTTTCCAAAATAGCATTTCATTTTGTTAGGGAGCTTTGTTCACATGTTTATATGACTAAAATCTCACATTGTGCTTGAAATATCCCATCTATTGTTTACCGTGTTATTTTTAGAAAATTATTCTTTAAGTACCCTATGTTTGTGTATAAGATTAAGATTAGCACCACTTCTGTGCTTATGCAAATAAGCTCATGATGTTATAATGACAGGTTTTATATTTACCAATTTTCCACTTTTCGGAATGCTTTCTTGGATAGTTTATGATTTCATGATTGGATTTCATGATTGAATAGTTTATGATTTTTTAAGATTGAGATTGGTTAGATTTTAAATAGGTTTTACAAATGTAGCAAAACGGAGTTAGTAAACACTATATATTACAGTTGTGCAGTTGTACAAAAGTGGGAGAAATGCATTTATTGATCTCCTGAGAGCAATAATTGCAGCATGAAGAGATGGGATTCTATTCACATTCTTGTAGTGCTTCAAAGTCCGTTGCTATGATTGAACCCAGCACTGCAGCGTCTCACCAATAAGAGGTAGCTTATAAGAAGATTTGAGTTACTCTGTTGAAAGTAGCCTTAGAATAAGCTGTTGAATTTGCCACATAAATGAGATGTTTAAAATGATTTAAAAATTTACAGCAGCATTTCGATTGTCAATTTAGGTAAAGGTCTTTAGAAAGCAAATGCAATATACTGTAGATGTGGTTATGCTGTGGGTTGTCAGTGTTCTTTTATAAATATGGTGATATGTAGCAGATCATTATAATACAAAAGAAGCCTTCTTAGACCTTGATGACATTCTGATAGCATTCTATAGTATTTAGGAAATGGCATTGTAGGTGATGGAGTGTGAGGCAACTTTCTCTTCCTAGAGGTAGAATTTCCATTATTATATTCATTCCTTTTCCCCAAGGCTTACAAAAAATGCTTGTTTTATTTTTAAAAGCAGAGGAGGTGGGAGATGAAGTGACTGGACATCTTTTCTGTTATGAACTATTGACCATCCTTTTTCTTCCTTGCCAGCTAAATGACAAATATTTATTGAGCATCTTTTATGAAAAACACATATTGTATTCTCTTTAAATGTCTTTGAACGAAAGTTTAGAAGCTTTTGCTATTAGGGAGGGCTTAACTGCTACAATGATCAATGTGTCCATTTGTCAATTTATTCTACAAATACTTACCAAGTACTCGATATGTTGTCTTCCCCAAACTTTCAAGTTTTGTGTTCTGGGAACACTTGGGCTTCCCCTAAAAGATTTGGTAGGATTGCAAGATAGGAGAGAGACAGACCAAACCCGTAAGTGAAAATCAGATAAGACTGATCTTTGATGGGAATGTTCTGGATTTGGCAAACTTTGTGCTCAGATAAATGGTAAATTTCCAGAGACACACTTCTGTGCATAAGAATCCGAACACAAGTGCATGATGTGGGAGCTGGGAAGGGAATCAAAGAACTAGGCTTTGGACCAGAGCAACAGTGACCTTTTGGAAAGACCTTAGAAGCTATAAAGGACTGGTAGGGACAACAAATTTGAGCAAGAAAGCCAAACAGACAGTGTAAGGCTAAGATTCAGAATGCTGTTTTGTATGTTTCAAAAATTCCAAGGAAAAGTCTTGGAAACAACTCATTCTAAGAATACCATTCCATCATTTTTATTTGAGTTAATGATTTGCATACTTGGGGTCAACTTCTTTAGCACCAAAATGTATTTAGATTAGACCATTCTTTTTTTTTTTTTTTTTTTTTTTTTTAAAGATTTTATTTATTTATTTGACAGAGAGAGATCACAAGTAGACAGAGAGGCAGGCAGAGAGAGAGAGAGAGGAGGAAGCAGGCTCCCTGCTGAGCAAAGAGCCCGATGTGGGGCTCGATCCCAGGACCCTGAGATCACGACCTGAGCCGAAGGCAGCGGCTTAACCCACTGAGCCACCCAGGCGCCCCTAGATTAGACCATTCTTAACTATCACTTATTTGTATCACATATATCTTGTATGCAACTAGAATATTTTATTAGTTCAGCAGCCACAAAGAGTCAGTAGGTAAAGTCATCTTAATTATAATGCCATCTACAATAGAAAATCAGGAAGGTATGACATATGTTAACTGGGTCCTTTCTCTGTTTATTTTTCTAATTCAATTTCATTTTAATTGTAACAAAACAGTATAAAGGATTCATATCCACCCCATCAATTCATATAAACTGTCTTTGAATCACTTTTCAGTCTTTGACAGATTTTGGCACAAGATGATAAAATCATACACCATAAGGCTTTTACACCAGAAAATATGGAAATAGAACAGCAGTTGTTCTCAAGACAGAGCTCTCTATCTGGGAAGAACAAGAGATTTCACCCCCTTCTATGAAGTTTACTCATTTCAGTCTGCTTCTTTAATTTATAGCAACAGCATCTTTAAAGAGCACAGGCTTCCTCTGGTAGATGACATTATTTTTCCCATGATTCATTCCCCTCTCCTGTAAGAAGATTCTACACCCTGGACCACTACCATGTGACGTGCAGGCCTCCTGTGGAGGAGGATGCACCTTTGCCCCACGGATAGATCTGAAGCCCAAGCATGGCCATGTGACTTGCTTTTGACAGTGGTAAGTGAGCAGATGTTTTAAGAGCCACTGTGTGTCTCAGTCAGCTCTCTCGCTCTTTTCCTCTGCCACAAGGCTCACATGTCCAAGTAAGGGCTTCTCCTTCATCCTGGATTCAGGAATGAAGAAGACAGATGGAGGAAACTCACAACTCCCTCACAGCTGTCCTTAGCAGACATGTAATATAAGTGAGAGGTAAACATTTGTTTTTGTAATCCCCCAACATTTGGGGGTTGTTACTGTAGCAAAGCTCACCAAATACAGTTACCAAAGGCCTAAGGATTTCCCCAACTTCACCAAACCAGTCTGTGCCGCTGCATGTCTCCCCAGCTCTTTCTTCCTCTAACAATATTCTCTTGCTCACAGATCTTCTGTAGTTCCTTATTTCGAATTCAAACCTTTTCTAGTTTTAAGGCAGCCTACAGCCATAATTCATATGGCGAACTTCCTTTCTGTTTTACTTCACATAGCTTTCATGACTATTTGAGCCAGTTTCCTCTTTGCCCCCAAAGCTCCAGACATGTGTTCAGGGCAGTAGAGTATAGTGATTAAGAGTGGCTCCTGGATTGAGACACTGTAAGAGGAAACCCTGCTCCCACCATCGACTAGCTGGGTGACCTTGAACAAGTTACTTAGGCTATTTAAGCTTCAGTTTTCTTATCTGCAAAATGGGAATAATAAAAGTACTCAAATCACAGGGCTGTAGTATGATTAGGTAGTGTTAGGCATGATAGTGCTCAGTGTGGTACCTGCCACATAGGACACAATCGGTAAATGGTAACTGGGATTATGTTGTTGCTTTCATGTGGAATGATTTTCTTTCTTCTGACTTATCTCAGTTTTAAACAAACTTCAAGTTTGAGTTCAAAGCTCACCTTCTCTATGAAGTCTTCCCTTACAGTTTTTTGGCACTGCCTTTACTTATGCATTACTATTTCTTCCTAATTTTAAGATTTTGAAAGCAGAGATGAGTTAAACTTACTCTGTATCTTTCTATAGGCTGAAGGAATCATGGCTATCCAAACTAATTGGTTAATAGTAATTCTCTTGTTGAGGTTATTCTTTTTGAGACCTAGGCATCTGGGAGAGGTGAAGGTATAGAGATAGATTCAGTGTAGAAATGACCATAGTTTTAACAGAATATGATTTGATTTTCAGACCACTCTGAAAGTGATTGACATCTGGCATATCATCCAGTTTCCTGAATACACCCCAAGCTTGAAATAATCATGTAGCCATAAAATTTGGTTTGGTGTTAAGATAAAAACATGTCAAGAATTCAAAGCTAAAGGAAGTGAGGGCCAGACATTAGGGTCAGTTTTCAGTGTAGAGCTCAAGAGTGACCTCAGTATTACCGAGTTTACTCAGGGAAGTTTTTTTTTTTAAAGATTTTTTTTTTTAATTTATTTATTTGACAGACAGAGGTCACTAGTAGGCAGAGACGCAGGCAGAGAGAGAGAAGAGGAAGCAGGCTCCCTGTGGAGCAGAGAGCCCAATGTGGGGCTTGATCCCAGGACCCTGGGACCATGACCTGAGCCAAAAGCAGAGGCTTTAACCCACTGAGCCACCCAGGTACCCAGGGAAGTTATGAAAGGGAAATTCATTCCTAGCCCAGTGAAGTGTTATGTTCTGCCAAGGTTAAGTTGTCTTGTATTATTTGGGACTCAGCACTGAGTACTTTATTGTTCTCAGATTGGAAAATAAAGTTACAGCCTTTCCAGGAAATTCTGGGAGTCAATTTATTTTAGTGAGGGAATGGGGCATGGAAAAGCAGTTTGCCAATTCTATACAACTATGAATAACAGGGGATTGTAGAAAGCTTGATGTATGACTCATGGTCAGAGTAAAGAGTCTTTGCTTTAAGCCTTAAGGTGTATGTAAGCTATGTACAACATAAGTAATGAGGGCCCTGTGTTTGGATGTTTTATTATTGTCTATTTTAATTTGTGTCATTCACTAAAAAAAAAAAAAAGGAGAAAGAGAGAATCACGTGAAGCAAACACATCACGGATTCATCTATAATTATTAAATTGAAAGTAATTTTAGAAAGTACTACCTCCACAGAGAACTCCATTATTAATTAGGCTGTGGCTAGGAAGCTGTCTTAGAGCTAGGAGCTAGGATAGATGAATGGATGAGAACAAAATCTGATTGTCGAATACTCATAGAAATAGACAATGGTTACATTGTTACATCCATGATACATGGTTACATCCAAGATATTGGTTACATCCAAGATATTGATAAGGATAGTGGGGGGAAAAGAATGTCAAGCATTCTTACAGGATAATGATTGTGTTTCACTGGACATATTTTGCTAAACACATAATGAATTTCAAAAATGGGTAATTAATTACAATACTAATTTTTTTTCTTTTATAGAGTCTTATTTATTTATTTATTTATTTTAATTTTTGATTTTTAAAAAACAATACTAATTTTTGAAAGTATGGACACATATGTGAAAGTTGTAGGAATATATATGTTAAGCCAAATAATGGTAGAAGAGACGATTACTTCAAAGAATGGGGTGCTATTAAGCCATGTTTATTAGCTTTTGTGGGAGCAATGTGGTACCATTCAATTTATTTGTTGCTTTATGTTAGATAGTTCTCAAGAGACCTGAAATCCACCATTAAGCTTACTGATTTACATGCAAATAGTTGTCTTCTTGCTCAATTGTATATAGACTAGTATTTGTAAGGACTTTGTATTTTGTCCGGAAATGTTTTGTACTTATTTTAAAAAAATTCTTTAAAATAAAGGTGTCTGTATCTGTTAGACATTTTAAACCAAAAATATATATACCTTTAAATATAGCAGACTTTGAAACATGCAGCAAATGGTACATGTGCAGAAACATCTACACACATATAACATAATTGCTGGCAATCAAATGACTTGCCCATCAAAACAAGCAAATGGATTCTGTTTTGCTCTAAATTCATGGATGCTGTCTTCATTAGGAGTGTTAACTTATCAAAACATCATTTGTTTTGCACTTGGAAAATTATAAAAACATTTCTTTAGGTGTACGATAGAATTTGAAAAACATTCTTTTGATGTGTGGGTTCAAATCAGGACAGCTAAATTAGAAAAAAGAGATTAAGAAAGTAACTACCTGAGTTCTTCTATATTGACAGGTGCTATGGGTAGAACTGATGGTTCAACATTCAGAAAACCCCAGTCCTGCCAGGCCCACAGGAGCTCCTAGTTGAGCATGAAAAAGTGACATGTAACTCCATGCTGTGCATGCAGTGTGATGTCACAGTGGTGGAGAAAGCTGTCTACACCAGGTGTCATGAAGCTTCCCATGCAGGAACTTAGTTTTAAAAACTGAGTAAAAATACATTGGATGCAAGTATATTTTGTGCAGCAGCCACAGTGTAGCAATAATTATCTCATTTGGGTGTGAGGAAGGGAGAAAGTGGCCTGAGTTGAGGACAGAGAGGCAGGAAAGGAGCAGACTGTGAACAGACTTGTGTGATAAGTATGACCGCTGAGCTTTACTGTGACAGTTAAGGAACACCTATGGAAATATTTAAGCCATGCTATTTAGAGGAGTCTCTGACAGCAGTGGAGAGCATGGAAAGGGGACATTGAATGTAGCAAGGAAAAGCAGTGAAAAGGGAAGCCTCTTGTTGAGCTGCTACACTGCAGTGACAGAGGGAAAATAGAGGAGAAGATGGGTCTAAGAGAAGGGTCCTAGGAGGTGGAAGGGTCTCAGCCTAGCCTGTCACCTCTAGTTATACTTTTCATATGTGTAAAATGGAAATAATAAGAGGACTGTGTACTCCACAGGGTTGTTGTGAGGATGAAATGTAAAGCTCTTGGCACAGGGCCTGGAACATAGCACAAGTTCAATAGATGTTAACTTACTATACATCCTGGTACATCATCAGAGCTTGGTAACTGGTGGGAAGGAAGGGAGAACAGAGGCAACTGCTGACTTTGGACAAGGCAGTCAGTGAATAGAAGTGTATTCTGAGGCGGGGGTTGTGGAGGAAGGACCAGGATCCTGGAGGATGGAAGCCAAACTCTAGCAGGCCTAAGAACAATTCAGAGGGAAGACTTGCATAAAGGATAGGTTACTTTAACAAGATAATTGATTGTGAAAGGAAGGGCAAAAACAAGATCACAGCCAAAGGGTGATGTTACATAAAGGGTTTTATCTTATTGCTTTTTTTTTTTGTAACATACAAGACTATATTCAGTTGAGTCAAGAGTCAGAGAGTAGTGGCAAGGGAATGGTTGGCATGATGAACCCTGAAATGTAGGTTGGAAAAAACAGGAAGACTAAAGGTTGCTGATATATGGGAAGGGATTATAATTACTCAAGACATGCCTGGGAAGAGTAAATGCATTAACAATGAGAGACAGAGAGTGGTTAGGGAAGTGAGACATTGGAGTTTACATTCTTGATATGGCAAGAGTATAGTTATGGGAGTGGATTGCAGAATGGTTAGCTTATCAAAATCGGAGAAGTCAAGGAACTGGAATGTGAGAAGAGTCACCCTTGTGTAAAATGAGAAAACCAACTGGGCTTGAGAGAGATATAAAGATCTTGAGCCAGGTGCCATATTTCTCAACTAATAAGTGGGAAAAACCAGTAGTAATGGGCCATAGACAGATATTCAAGAGAAGTCTCAAGGGACATGTTTTTAAGTTAAAGTAAAGGAACAATAGTTTGGAAAAGATTGTCTCTCTTCACATTATGGTGAGTAGAGGGGAAGAACAAGTAGCCCCTACTTGGGGAAAGGGATTGTAAAGATATGCAAAAGAGGAGTTGGGAGCAGTAATGTGTGAGGGTAGGTGAAAAGACAGAAAAAGGGGTTTCTATCTTGAGTAGTTGTGAAGCATAGCAAGGATGAGAATCATGATAGAATTGCCTGGTCTTGAACTCCCATTCTGATACAGGCAGAGGTGGAGGGTGGCAGCAGTCTGGGGCCTGACAGACAATATATTCAACTCTGTGTTTTATATGATTCTGTTTTGTTCCCGATTCTCTTCTGCATCCAACATTTTGCCTGTTTCACTGTATATTAGCATTTCAGCCAGATAATTGAGCGGGGAGAGAGGGTGAGAGGAATGAAAATCTAATCAGTAGGTGATTGTATGTTGTGGGGAAATCTTAAAAATTGTTGAGTTTATGCAAAATAACAGCAGCAAATGCTCATTATTATCTAATGGCTTGATCCAAGCAGAATGATATCATCAATGGAAAGACCACTTTTTCTATCTATCTCCTTTTTTTTCTCTTGCTTCCTCCTTCCCTCTCTTACTGAATTTTTTCTCCTTCCTTCTATTTAAAACTCATATATTGTGTTTTAACTCCCAAAGCACTGTGCGTGGTTGTTGGTACGATAGAGCATTGGAGGTGGTATTCAATAAACTTCTGTTTATTGGTTCCTAGTCCTAAGATTGTGATAGATAAGGAAAAAAATTAATGAGATAATGCCAGCCAAAAACCTGGGCTAAAGTGAAGAAGTAAATGATCTCTTCTGGAAGCATAGAGGAAGGAGCAATTAAAGAATATGAAATGCACTATGAATTTCTGTGCTTCAGTGGGAATTTTAGTCCCAGTGTGGCAATAGCAGTCTGTAAATTTCAAATCTAGATGACTATATATGTTTTGGATTTGCTTCCCTCCCATCATCTATGAGAAGAAACATATATGCAATATATAGTGTTTAAATGCTATTGAATAGTTCACAGTATGTCAATGTTATGATGTATCAGTGCTAACAGATAAGACCCAAAGATGATTAAAAGAATTGTAAGTGAAACCCAGAAATACCCAAGTTGTTTTTGTATGAATGTCCATGAAAATATGGTTTGTGGTTAATCATTGATGTGCTCAAAAAACTGAGATATTTACTCTTGGAGAAGAGGTTTCAAGTACACATATAATTTATTAAACATGTAATATATTATTAGCCCCAGGGTACAGGTCTATGAATCGCCAGGTTTACACACTTCACAGCACTCACCATAGCACATACCCTCCCCAATGTCCATATCCCCACCTCCCTCTCCCTCCGCACCTCCCTCCAGCAGCCCTCAATTTGTTCTGTGAGATTAAGAGTCTCTTATGGTTTGTCTCCCTCCCAATCCCATCTTGTTTCATTTTTTCCTTCCCTACCCCCCAGACCCCCCACTTTGCCTCTTAACTTCCTCATATCAGGGAGATCATATGATAGCTGTCTTTCTCTGATTGACTTATTTTGCTCAGCATAATACCCTCTAGTGAAAATCTTTTCCTAGGAGGCTTCTGGTGTGGGGTAAGGTTTGGGAGGGAAGGAGAAGCCATACTGTTGGGGCCTTGTAGTACTTCTTTGCCATGGAGGCATAATATACAGCAAGTAAACTCAATTTTTATTCATACTTTTACCTTAATATAGATACATCTCAAGGCAAATGCCTTTCTCAAAAATGAAGTGGAAAAGACATTATCATCATGATGGGATGTTTTAACAAAATGTAAAAACAAAATGTAATATTCTTTATTTTTTCCTTCCAATAAGGTGAAGTAGCACACCTCTTCTTTACTCACAAAATAAATATATAAATAAGAGGAAAAATAAGATCTCTAGCTCCTATCTTGTTTATCCTAATCAGGATTAGCTTTATCCTAATCAACAATCTTATATTCAACCTTAATGATATTTCATTAGCTTCTCAGAACCACCTTTCCTGTCTAGGTCTAATTATATCTAATGTAATGTATCTCAACTCACTATATTAAATCATTTTTTAAAAAACATTTAAAAACATTTAAAAATACTGCAGAGCTTTGATTTAGGCCTTAGAGAGGATTGAGCCCTCTTATTTCTTTTTGGGGTCCATGTCTTGCCAGTTTTCTCCTCAACATTTCTTTTTTATTTTCCTCATAGCTAAGGGAGATGAAAAGAAATAATTTTCTTTTTGTAACAATTTATAAATACCTACATAAGTAAAATGCAAGTATAAGATCTAATCAATTCTTAAAATAAGTTAGTTACTCAATACACTTCAATTGTGACTAGAGACCAACTCTCTCTTGTCTGTGTTAACATTAGCCTTCACAGATGACCCTCAATTGATTGAGAGTATTAGTCACATCTAGTGGTATATTTTAATATCCTATTACACCTGCCCCCCCCCCCCCCCCCCCGCCCCAAGAGACCAAGATTCTAAACCTTACAAATGCTAAGCTTCAAAGAATGTGATTTGGAAATGACACAAAAATACCACTTCAGAAAATTTACTGTAGTAACGGCAAGGGACTCTTACATAAATACGTAGTCAAAAAATGTACAAACCAAAGTGTACTAACAAATGTATATTAGCTGCTACCATTTCCCTTTGAAGACAGTGTGTTTTCCTAAACTACTCTCACTGCATGCACCACAGAATGCTCAGATTTCGTTCCAGGCACATCACGGATACCATTTTTAGGGGAGATGCAGGAGAAATAGTTTCCTGCCCTTCTACTGCCTGGAAGGTTCTTGTGAATTTTTCCATCACTAAAAATAATGTTTTGGGACTAATAAAGAAAAATATGCCCATCTCCTTTCTGTGACGGTAATGAATAATCAGGTGTGCATTTGATTAAATCTGGCACGTTCAGTGTACAGAAGGGTAGGTCTGAAGGCAAGGGAAGAATACAAAGTAGGGAAGTGGACCAAGTGGAATATACAGTACAACAAGGAAAATCAGCTAGGACTTTCCAGGAAAAGAGGAGAACTTTTGCTATCTTTGGGTTGAAAACCCAAAGGACATATGTTAACCAAACATGTTGGGGTTGAACTTGGGAATTATTTCTAAGATTGACTGACAAAAGTGGTGGCCTCTAGAGGACAATCTTTGAAAACCTTCCATTGGTTGAATTCAGTGTGGTCCCTAACTTCTACTCAGAGAGAAATAAAGAGCTACAATTAGAATTGGGTAAAGGGGAGTTTATTTGAGGAGACTAATCAGGATGCAGTGTATAGGTGCACCCTTCATAAAATTGCAAATAACTGTGCCAAGTTTCCATTAAAGAAAGTGAGGAACATTTTGCTTTTAGCCTGGTGAGAAAGAAAAAAAGAAGCCAACATTCTTATGCTAAAAGTTGTTTTTGAAAATATTCTTAGTTGTTGGAGATTTGGAGATGGCAAATCAGCAAATAAATGAAGGTATCTTTAAGGAAAAAGGCTGTTAACATTATTTCTCCAGAAATGCAATATCATTTACTTGGAGGAACAGAAATGATTAATATAGTCTTTTTGTTCAGGGAAGCTATTCCACAAGATAAAAGGCTAGTAATCTAATAACTAGCATATCAGTATTATTTTATTTGCTTTTTCCTGTTTGCAAAATAACTTCAGTGCTATCTTGTTATTGTTGTTATACTTGGCTAGTTATACATCTACGATAAGAGAACATAATTAATGTGAAAAATTATACTGAAATGGTTGTGTTTATTTTGTGTCACTTTAGCAATGCCCCTTCAGGAGTGCTATTCTTATTTTCCACTTGCATTCAATAATAGGCTTGCAGCCAGTGGCATTGTATTTACACAGTTTTTGTCAAAACAATTTTATCTCTAATAGATTTTTATCTACATCGACTGAAAACTTCTGTTTCTGTTTAAAACTTTAATGTAATTTCTTGCATCTCTATTTCAGGCAATAGAAAAACTTTTGAACTTATATATGCTTGGCAGCTATATATTTTTTCTTCCACAAAGTTGATTTATTTTTTAAAATAGGGGGAAAATGTCCTTAAAATTAGGCATCTTGCTTTGAAATGGGCTTTGAAGAAAGCAACAAATCTGAACATAGTCTATTCCATTCATTCACCACAGAAAGGAACATTTAAAAAATGCTCCAATTTCTGTGACCTTCAGATGATTAGAACTGGTTACAAATATACATGAATTCCCCTCAAACATTAAATGAACCCCCAAGAAACCTTATTTGAGAATATGTAGAGATATATTTTCATTTCGATGCACAAGGATTTACATGTGTGGCTCCCTATTAGCATTACTCAGGTAAATCCCATTAAAAAATGCATATGCCTCCGTGTGTATAAATTTATACATGAAGCACAGTTAAAGTATATCAGTGTTAATACTCTACCGTGGGAATACAATATGACAAGGAAATTGGCAATACAATTAAAGTTCACATAGTATTAGAATTTTTTTCATTAAGATAAAAAAAGTTTTCATGACAGTATAAGAGGATAAATTGAGACTTACTAGTGCAACTAGAACAAATGTGCACATTTCAGTGTAGCTCTGAAACAAATATAGTAAGGAAGATTAATGCTCTGGGTCTCTCGAAAGGGACTCTCTCACCATTGTGTTGTCCTAATGAGTGTTTGAAATTGGAAAGTAGTAAGTAGGAATCAATGGCAAAACCCATCTACAAGGATGCATATTACGTGGAGAAAAGTGTTTCCTGTTTGTCTCTCTCTCTCCTTTCTTTTTCTTGCCTTCTTCATTTTCTACCTGCATTCTCTTTCTATCTCCTGATTTTCTTTGCATCCCCCCACTGTTTTCCTGATTCCTGATTCCTGATTATGTTTCCTTTCTTTTTTTTTTTTTTTTTTTTTTTTTAAACCCGGACATTTGTGTTGTTGAAGAAGGGTTACAGTGTTGCCTTCCGCCAACTATATGTCATCTGGGGGAAACATAAAGATAAGAGACAGCCTTTCCATAAATGGACATTTGAGCTGCAATGTACTTGGTACTTATTCTTCATTCTTTGCCCAACCAAAGCCATCTGAAATAGAAATGAGAAATGCACGGTTCTTCCCTTTCACATAGGATTCAATTCGTAGCCTTGAATTACTCATAATGCTGACTTTGGTTATTTGCCTTTTCCCCCTGTTTCTTGTAGATATATTCACCTGACATACTGAAATATTAATGAATCTTACATTAATAGATGCTCATATAGCTCATATATATGTATACACATACAGAGAACTCATAATTTTGACTTATGAAAGCTACTCAGTTGCAGACCCTTGAGGATGAGACATTCGCTGGAGTAAACCATTTCTGACAGATCATTTGATGTTAAATGGTCTGATTTTGTTTGGCGATCTTCTGTTTACCACAGAATGAGACGGAGGCATTGTAAGCCCAACTATCTACACAGATTTCAGTTCATATGGAGCTGGGATTGCACTTCAGGAACTTGAAGAGGTGGTAGGGTTGGGAAGTTGCTACCCTCCAAAGGCTGGCAAATAATGTCCAGAGAAGTGGCTCTCTCCGTGAAGGTCATTTCAACCTCCTCTCAAGTGTTTCCAGGCCAGCATCAGAGAGGAAAACTGTCAGTAATTTCTAAGCTGGCTGGGTTTCATCTGGTGACCTTGGAGCAAAGGAAGTCTAACACAGTGCTGGTTTCTTGAGACATTCCCTTGATCTCTCTGTAAATACTGCCCAAGGGGTTTTGTTTCCAAGATGTTCCCAAGAGTTCTTCTGGCCTAGGAAGTAAAAAGGGTTTTAAGTACTTGAAATTTTTTTCTAGTTTGCTTTAAAATGGCACAAAGTTTATATAACAAGTCCTTGGTTTGTTTTAGTTCTTTATTGTATTGTGGGACCAAGATTTTTTTTTTCTCTTAATTCCACTGTTTCTCTCTGCCTGTTTTCTACATTTTCTCTACTCAGCAACTTTCACATCCTGAAACACTTGTGTTTCTCTAAATATATAAATTACTTTTTAGCCTTTTCACTTAATCTCCCTAATTCATTATACAGAGCACTCAAGTTTTTCGTATGATTACCCAATAAAATTCACTTGTATCTTTGTCAAGAGAGGCCTTTGTTTCCTAAAAAGCTGCCATGCCATGATGCTTCTGGTATTTGACAGACGAACAGGTGTGTTTACTGTAATCAATGGCTCCTTCAAGCACAAAAGTTACAAACCAGTTACCTCTCAGTTACATTTTCATTTCTGTGACAATCCTATATCTTTTGTTATCATCTTTGCTATAAAACATGCATCAGTCCATTGCTCAGCATGGTGCTACTATCTATCTATTTCTAGTTAAAGAAAAAGAATATTTGCTTTGCATAGTGACCTGATCTTGAAAGGTTAAATTTTACTTAAATTCTGACTCTGTGTACAAGGAAAACCAGGTCATTAAATTAAAAACCCAATTATTTATCCCTGTGCATCATATTAGGAAAAACTGTTTCATCCTACTGGGTGCACCGTTAAAAGAGTTAAGGTGGCATTGAGGGAATTTTCGACCTGTAGTATCTTTTTTTTTTTTTTTTAAGTTTTTATTTATTTAGTTGACACAAAGAGAGAGAGAGAGATAGAGAGAGCACAAGTGCAGGGAGTGTGGCAGGCAGAGGGAGAGGGAAAAGCAAGCTCTTACTGAGCAAGGAGCCCAATGCGGGGCTCAATCACAGGACTGTCAGATCATGACCTGAGCCGAAGGCATATGCTTAAACAACTGAGCTACCCAGAGGCCCCTCAACCTTGAGTATCTTATTTAAATGCCATTAAGCTATCAGTAATGTTTGCTGCCCTTCCTTTCCCATCCTTGCGGCTTACAATGTACTTGTGGGTAAACAGAGAATTTACTTTATAACTGGCCTTGTACACTCCCTGATGACACTTCTTAGTGTGGGTGACAGAGGAACTCACTCATGTGTTGAGCCTCAAACAAGGCTGTGTTGAATTTAAGTAAGTCTGGTGAGAGGAGCAAGAGGATGGTAAGGGAGGCAGACACTGTTTATACACAATTCTTGGGAACCTGGCAGGAGGATCTGAGCATGGCAGGGAGAAAGGAGTCTTCAACAAATATCACACAAGGCTGAATAGCACTTTTTAATGGGAAATTCTTGTTTTGACTCTAATTTTATGCTTAGATGCTTTTAATTTGATCCACATTTAATTTGCCATTCCTTGGAGAAGGCATTGATGATATGAAAAACTTATCTGCTCTATTGCTAACGAAACAGGATTGGTTTCAGGGGCTACCATGATGGCATTGTATTTGAACGGTGCCCACCTGGAAACATGGAAGGTCACACTGCTGGAGTCATTATGTCATGTCTGCACCCATTTTTCTGATTGTGATTGCCTAAAAGCTTTGTTAAAGTCATAGTTCTGAAGAAAAATGGGTCAAGACCGGGACTTAAAAAAGCAGGAAAGAAGCCATGTTTGGAAATCTGAGGTGTAAAGCATCATAAAGGACATACGAAGAGCTAAAAGGCAGTGGTACATCTGAAAACACATGTAATAATATATAATAGGTTTATTTATATATATTTGGATCTCCCAGAATCCTATCACTTTGACACTTAATGAAAAACAATGGCATTCAACACTAGTGTGACAAGTTTCAGAGAGGCACAGGTAGAAAATCTGAGTTTAGGCTAAACACCTGCATGGTTAACAATTATTTTAGTTAGACATCTTAAGCTGCATATAGAGAATTCATGTCTTCTGTGTTTTAAAAATTAAGCTTCCATTATTTCTGATATTCTAATGGCTGCATTAGCAACAGTAAAGATGTCCAGGTTTCAATGAAATATATTTCATAAATTAGCTTATCATTGCACTGATTTAGCATGCCTAGCAGGTGAGAGACAAAAACATGTGTTATCTTCCCTAGGGAACCTTCAATGAATGTCATTCTGGCTTCATATGTCTTTCTTCTCTCCCCTTCTTGAACTGATATAAAATTCTAATGTGTGCCCTCTAGTTCCATCTTCATTGAAATCTAGCAAAACTGCTGAAGGTAAGATAGTGGCAATGGTGCATGAAAAAGGGAAAAGGAATACAGTGATTCATAGCATACTTGAAGAAAGTTGCAATTGTTAACAGTGCTACTTTTGTATGTAGACAGGTTAAAATATGTCATGTATCCGTGACAAAAATAAAGTTCTTCATCCTGGCTAGTTTCTTAAAGTTCATGGGAAAGGTGCTGAAACCATATGGGGAACTTGAAAATATTTCCGTATGCATCTGAACACGTACCAAGTCACTATCTCCCAAAACAGTAGTCAGGAAAATAGGTGTATGTGCTCAGACTATCAGCAATCTTGACAAGTGGTTGTTGTTTAAATACCAGAAACGATAGATATTATGAAAAACCCTGCTTCTATTATTATGAAAATGAAACCTGACATTTTTAAAGTATAGTAGCTCAGGCCAACTTCTCTTATCTCTGTGTCTCTGTTCTTCTATGCAAATTTGAACTGCTGATTCGAATATCATTTTGTGAATGGTGTTCATTGGTCTTCATTTCCAGTAAAGTAGGTGCCAGTGCTTTTGGAAAGGAATGATCCTTCTCCCTCGGCATTATTCCCATTTGCTAGGTGAGAAAACTGAGATGTATGTCCAAATATGTTTCCTTTTACTGGTAAGAAAACTAAGCTTTGGAATCCTGTTCACTTTCATTTTTTCTAGTCCTCTTTTTTGCTGATGGACAGCCCTTTTTCCTTATCATTTCTTAGGAAGCCTGAACTTAAGTGGCCCCCTCACTCTTTGAATGAAGCTGTCTGGTAAAAGCTTTGGCCAGAATTTTCTTCTGATAATGACAGGAGGAAGATATAGTGTTTGAGTAAAGCCACACAATTGAAATTACACTGCTAAGATCTAGTCAATAAATGTTGGCACTACTAGGTGAATTTAGGGATATGAGTGCTGAAAGTTAGTATTCTTTTTAACAGTTGAAACTCAGAGCTTGATGTGTATGGAGCTCAGAGTCATTGCGAACCCACTCTGCCTAACTCTACAAAGTATGCCTTTTTATTCAGAGCACAAACATATTCAAGAACCCTTCTGGAGTTATTTGAAGAATTAAAAGAATTATCAGCATGACTACGCTTGCCTTTCTCCATCAAAAGTGAAAAGTGTATCAGTGCATCCTGAAAAGGTATACCTTTAGGCTATTAAAAACAAACAGATACCAAGTCATGATATATGAAAGCCCGCCAGAACAGGAATGTTTCTAAAGTCTTTGGATCTGTATTTCTCTCCTTTATTGTCTTTCCAATCCGAATAATACAAATGGCGACCATCACTCCTCGAAGCCTTGTCAAAAGCATGAGACTGTCATGTGTTCCCATTTCTGTGTCTCCAGACTATACAATAAGTCACAAACTTAGCTAGAGAAGAGTTTAGAAGAAGCTTCTCAAAAAAACAGACATTTTAGAAAATGTGTTCATTTGAGATGGTTTGGGTTTGAAAGCTACGACAAAATATCTCGTTGTTGAGTCAGATTTGGTTTCCATTAGTTACCTCTCAGGTTGTCCTTTTTTTATGAATTACTCTTCGTTTCTGGAGAAATTCGTTTTTTAGCACTATTTTATAAATAATAATGGTGATCATTTTTAGCATTGCCTTTTTGCGGAGCACATATGAGTACGTTCCCTTTTGGTCAGTTGCCTTAAGCAAGAAGGATCGGGTCTTCCTTTCCTGTTGATTACACTTCCTACTCTGTCATTATCAGGTCTGATGTTTAGCAAAAACGCTTTCCAATTGCCTGTATGTGCTTTGACAGAACTGACAGCAGAAACTGTATCTTAACTTACTTGAATCAGTGCTGTAGAAAAGCACCCAGGCATGCTGAAGACAGCTTTTATGAGGTACATTTTGTCAGTGTAAACACTATGAAATCCAACACATTTGGAAAAGCATACTCTGTATTTGTTAGAATGAATGAATCACTAATGGATTAAAGAGCACAGCCAAATAAACCTAGACTAGTCATAAGCATATGTGGCCTAATATTCAAATGTAGGAAATCCAATTAAGCTCCAGCTCTCCTTAGTTTTTCATTCATGAGGCAGTAGCTCTACCGAAAAAGCAAATAACTAAAAAGTTTCTTTTACTCAAAAAAAAAAAGGCATTGCATTTTTAAAATATAAGTTTGAAGTTAGTCTTCCACAGATAGCCAATTTAATTATGCTAAAAATGACATTTTTAATTAAACACCAAGGTAAGCATAAATGGATTTCAAAATAATTAATCAAACATCAAAAAATTGAAACCTTTTTCTGCTTGAGCAGCAGAAATGAAAGAACCAGTCTTCGGGTCTCATAGAGATTCAATCTAATTTAATTCTCTGTCTTCTCTAAATAAACATTCCTAAAACCTTTTTTTCATCTGGGGGAATAAGGATGAGAGGGGTAATCAATATTTCTAGCATTTTAATTAAAACCGTTAGTGGAATAAATCCATTTAATTATCAGTTAATGAAATACAAGGTCATTTACCTGACAGGAACTTTGAGGGTGGATTACTAGCTGGAATAAAGCAGAAGAACCCAATGTCACAGCCATTTAACTTCTGTCAAATTTAAGGTTAAAATCCTTTTAGACTGTTTAACCTATTCTCTACCATTTTTCTATTATGTATGCCAATTGGCAGGAGAAATGCAAGTGAAAACTTATTTTACATTTAATTGTGCTGCAAAGTTTTCATTAAATTTCTGCAAATATCTTTATATTTCTAGGGCATGAACTAAAAGGCTACAATAGATTTCAATGTAATTTTATTTTTATTTTATGTTTATCACATATAAAGAGACATTTGGACTTTTTTTTTTTTACAGCAAGTCTTATACATTATTTCTTCTTTTTTAGTAAATAGGAATTAATTAAATATAAATTTCAGCAGTCTGAAAATTTAGTATGCACATATGGAACAAATATGCAATAGTAAACAAATCACTTTAAATAATTTATAGTTAATTTTATATAACCCCTTTTTGAGGTGACCTGGATTTTATAAAAATAATATTAAAAAGTAAGAGCTGGTTGGTCACTAAGCTAGATTTGCAAATTGATTTGGTAAATGATTTTAAGTTGGTTTAACAAATGAAGGGAGGGCAGGAAGTATGTTGCAGAGAGAAGTTCCTTGTCTTTGTTGGAGAAACCAGGTTTCTCTAAGTAGCTCATGGGGCTCACATTCTGTATAGATGAGTTTTAAAAATGGAACTTAAGAAAGGCTCTTGTTCTTTCTTTCTTTAACACAGATGTTGAATTAATTATCTAGAGTTTGGGGTTTTATTGTAATTTTGTAGATTTGGGTTTGTCTCATAGCCATAAATGTCAGAGTTAAAAAGGTAGCTTGTTACTGAGGTCTTATTCTTCTTTTCTAAAATGAAACTCCCTTAATGTTAGTCATGTATAATGCAGACAAGTATATGAAATTTACTCTGCCGTATTTCATCTTGTGGCACCTTAGCTTTGTACTGTGTGAGGAGCCCAGTATACCTTATAGTAGCTTGCCTTTAAAAAAATATATTTATACATATATATGTGTGTATATCAGATACATACATACATATATATGATATCTATAAATACATATATATGTATATCATATATTTCTCAGATATATATTAATGGAAAGCCTGCTTCTCCTTCTTCCTCTCCCTGCCACTCTCCCTGTTGTGCTCTCTCTCTCTCTGTCAAATAAAATCTTAAAAAATATATTTACTTGTTTACTTGAGAGAGTGAGAGTGGGAGAGAGGGAGCACAAGCAGGAGATTGAGGGGCAGAGGGAGAGCGAGGGAGAGAATCCCAAGCAGACTCCACACTGAGTGCAGAGCCTGATGTGGGATTGAATCTCGTGACCCTGAGATCACGACTTGAGTCAGAATCAAGTCAGACACTTAACTAACTGAGCCACCCAGGTGCCCCTGCCTTTTTTTTTTTTTTTTTTAGGTTTATTTATTTTTCTTAATAATCTGTACATCCAACGTAAGGCCCGAACTCACAACCCTAAGTTTAAGAACTGCATACTCTTCCAACTACACCAGCCAGGTGCCCCAGAAGTTTGCCTTTTAAAGACATTCCAGTATCCATTCTAACTTCTGAATGCTGAGTACAATTAATTTACAAAAATCTGTGTCACTTAAAACAGAAATCCATTACCAACTCAAATATGTTAAATCGAACCAGGGTTCCCCATGAAGGTACAATGATAGCAAAAGCAGCCTTGTTGGGCCCATTTTTTAATACACCAGACTGTTCTTAGATATTTTAGTACTTAAAGAAAATAACAAAAACTATTAGGAAGGCTGGTTTAGGCTGGGTACTTCCAAGAACTGTCTTTCCTCTATTTCATAGTCTTTAAAATATAATCCTTGTGACTTACCAAAGAAGATGGCAAATAATGCTTGTTCTAAGCCATGAATTGAGGCATATTAAAGGACAAATTATCCATGATACTTAATTATTTTAACTTTAATACATGGAAACAGCTAGAGATAACCCTATGAAGACACACAGAGCTTTGGCTCTCATATAAGTTATGTGATGCTCTTCATACTGACCAGTCATAGGAATTCGCCTCAGTAGCCCCTATCTGACCTTTCACATATTTCAACAGCCCCTGCCTTGGGTTCCAGGTGCCCACATTTATGCAGTGTCTGCCTTGTCCATTCCTCCACATTTCCAGCCACCTTTTAATAGAACATGCCTATTGTTTGTCCCCTGGCAGCCAAGGATCATGGGTTTAATGGATTCATCACTCTTGGTTGAATGGTGGTAGTGTGGTATCTAAATGTTACAGATAATAGAGTCTGTCTCTGTGTGGGGTCAGTTGCAGCTTCATGGACTGTGGAAGATCTGGTTCCTATAGAGATCATAAACAACAAATTGTTACAATTCCCTTTGGTCCCTTATATCTTAGATTTGTTGTTTTTTGACCACCCTTTATCCTCCCACCTTTGGATATCTTCAAAATCCATCCATTCTAAATCTTTCTATATACATATTCTTTTAGGAGTCTCATCACTGATGATGATTTTCACCACTGCCAGAAGATGTACCTTTCCAGTTCAGCCTTCATCCACTTTTCATCCTATAGTTGCACCTTCAACTGCCTAGAGAAGATTGCTAGCTTTTTATGGTGTTGATACCTAAAGTGTTCTGTAATAACTAAATGTAGCTCTTAACCTTTTCTACCTTTTCTGTCATTACCCTGCCAGTACTGCCTTTAGCAATAGATACCAGAAGCCATTTGTTCTCTTCTTATCTCTTTATTTCTCAAATGGGAACCATCAGCCACCAACTTCTTCTGAATCTTCCTTGACAAGGCCTTTTGGAATCATACTTTTCTATTTCCCCAGCTGTTCCAGTAGCCTAGGACTTAATCTGTTTATGTCTAGATGACTCCACCAGCCTCTTACCTGATTGTCTTTCCTTCTCTTAGAAATCCAGAATCTCATGGAGCTGGATGATTTTTCAGCATTCTTTTGCCTTCTGATACTTATAAAACACAGAAAGTTTTCCTAGAAGGAAATTCCATGCATTATAATCATTCCCTGTTGCATCAAATCCAAGTTATTTTACCTTTTCCTTAAAGATACTTCCAGCCATCACACCAAATTAATTTTTCATTTCCAGTCAGGAAAACTACTCTCCATTCAAGCTAAAACTCAACTGCTCTGCTCTGAACTTGTTTACCTTTCTCCTCACTTGGTATTTTCTCCCCATTCCTCTTTCTGAATGCACACCTCTCAAACTTTGAAATCCTTCATTTAAAGTGCAGAGAGTCACTGTATTAATTGGTACATATCTGGCCTCCATTTAGGTATTCTACCATTGAAAGTTTAGTTATTCTATTTGGCTCTTTTTCTTTCCTTCTCCTTTTATTAATCTATAAATAAGATTTGTGTACCAATTTCCTCGTCTGTAAAGTGGGTATAATTATATTTATCTCAAAGAATATGAAGAAACTGTTAAGTAGCAGGTTTGTATTTGTTTACTTTCTGTGGTCTCTGTGTTAGCAAAACTAGAGCAAACAAAGTATTGCCTCATTTTGTTTATAGTCATGAATTAGCATGTTCAACAGAAAAACATAATAATTGATTTCTACCATTTTGTGTTCATGCAAATTGAATGATTGACGGTTTCTGGCTTCTGCTTATTAAAAACCTATGCAGACTCATAGTAGCAAATCAGAAGACCCCTGTCTTGGACCATTTGGGCTCTTCTGCCATGTGCAAAAGTCTAATTTGAAACCATTGTACCTTAAACTCTTGCTAATTGCTCAAACTTAAAGTCATTATTTCAGATCATTATTAAAAATCAGATTTTGCCCTATAAAATGCCCATAATTTTTAGCAGCTATATATCTGCTATGTAATTTCCTCTTTCAAAAAATGTCATGCTCAATTTAGTATTGGTATGTCGTTTGCAAGCGACTGGGGGAATTTGTGAGGCCATTACAAACTCTAGTTTCACAAGAGTTGGGCTCTGAAGCCTGTACCACTGACATTTGGGGTCTCTTTTCCTGCCACAGTCCCACAGCATATTTTTCATACCCTAAGGGCTCCTCTAGGGGATGTTCTGTGATGGAATGAAGCAGCATTGACTAAAATGAGAATTTTCTCCTCTATGAGAAAGTGAACTGAGAGGAACCCAATCACAAATGGAACAAACCAATTAAACTGAAATAAAACACCATTCTGGGGGCTAATTAGTTAAGAATGAGATATATTCCTCTGATAGCCTTCTGGGATGATACTTTATACACAATTAAAAATATTAAATAGCTATTTTTATAAAATATGTAAAGGATACAGAAGAATCATATTCCAAGCACTTCTGTAAACTCACAAAATGATGTGTATAGGATTTGCAATCTCTTGTTTTACACTTAACTTTTGGTTGTAAAATATCTTGGTGAGGAAAGTACAAAATGAGGAGTTGAATTCAAAAAAATTTATCAATAGAAATGGTGTGTCAATGGGTAAAATTGATTATTGAAAGAGAAATAACTATCAGGAAAAGCATGAATATGTAGCAGATTGAGAAATAGTTGACTGTGGCAGAGATTACTATCTCATCAGAAAAATGAGTTTTATTTGAATAATTTAATTTGAATTAAAATATAAAGACCCTTTTGTAATAAAATACTTTATGAATTAGTAAGCATAAAAATCATTATGCTTTTACCATAAAATTTACTATTTAATGTTCAATTAAGTACAGAATTCAAGTTTTAATTTATTTCATACATTATAAACCACTCACATATGGTTCTGTTTGATTTTTAGAAGATCTCTACAAATTCCTTGATGCACCAAAGTATCCCACTGATTCTGCTATGTTTTGCCACAGGATCACATGCTCTTTATCCTAACAATGTTAGATTCTATTTCTGAGAAGGAATAGAGAAAGAGAGTGAGACAGAGCGAAAGAGTGAATTGGTTGTAATTGGGGGAGATTATCATCCTTTCTTTTTTCTCAATTACCTTCTACCCTGATTATACTATTCAATCCAATAGATAACTCCTATTTATTCCAATATTGTTCATTTTTGAGGGTAAGGGAAAATACAGGACAGAAGAAGAAAGAGAAGGGGAAGGAAAAATGAAAAACGGGCAGAAAAATTGTTCCCCAAAGTAATTTTCAATCATTTGGAAGTGTGTGGGGGATAAATACAAGGTAACATAGGATTTTAAAAGCCATATAGGCATACCCACACAATTCATCACTGGATCTTTTAGTAAATCTTTTATTGATTGATTGATTTGATTTGATTTATTTTATTTTATTTTTTAAGATTTTATGTATTTATTTGACAGAGAGAGATCACAAGCAGGCAGAGAGGGAATCAGAAAGAGAGGGGGAAACAGGCTCCCCGTCAAGCAGAGGGCCTGATACGGGGCTCGATTCCAGGACCCTGGGATCAGGACCTGAGCTGAGGGCAGAGGCTTTAACCCACTGAGCCAACCAGGCACCCTTTGCTTTGATTTTTAAGCCATCCTTTTTCTCCCCAGTTTTATTGAGATGTAATTGGCATGTCACATTGTACAAGTTTAAGGTGTATAACATAATTATACGTGTGTGTGTGTGTGTGTGTGTGTGCATGCAAAATGATTACCACAGTAAGATTAGTTAACATCCATCACCTCACATAGTTAATAAATTTTTTTCTTCGTAATGAGAACTTTTCAGACTCACTTCTTTAGCAGATTTCAGATATACAGTAGAGCAGTATTAGCTACAGTCATTCTGTTGAACATTACATCCCTGGGACATATTTATCTTGTAACTGGAAGTTCGTACCTTTGTACCACCTTCACCTAATCCACTCCCCACTCCACGCTCTCCCCCCTCACCGCCCCTCACCTGTTTGTTATAAATCTTTTAAAATGTCGATATCAAGTTTTTGGGTAATTCCGATGTGTGAGGCAGGGTTTTATGGGCTCTGGGAGATTCCTTGACTTTAAAGAGATAATGATTTTGTTAGGAAATTAAGGCTCACATACCTGAACAGATAGATCATTACCAGTGCAAGGTGGTCTATGACACATAGTGGAAGAATAGAAGCATTAAGGTTGGAACTGGGGAACTGGTATTTATGGTGTCTCTTGGAGGACTTTTTGGGTTTATGTAAGTAAGAGAATAGACTAGAGAAGGTGTTTGATGAAGAGAAATGTTGCTTACAAAGACACAGGGGTGCGAAGCTCCTGTTTTGGGACCAGTAATGAGTAGACAATGGTCTAGGGAAGCAGGTTGTGTGGAAAGTAATGGGAGGTCAGATTGGCAAAGTAGACTGGAATCAGACTGAAGAAAACCTTTTTTGCCAGCCTAACCTTTTTGTGTAGGTAGGTGAGTTGGACTATATTTTTCCAGATTTATGGTGATCATGATATGGGGAATACAATCAGAAATCTAAGGAAAGTCAATATATCTTAAATCTGTCTCTTTTAAGATAAATCTGTCTGTTTCTCTCAAGATAAGTCTCTCTCTTTTAGTTATTTCAGTAAAAATGATAAAGAGGTGGTTGACATGAAATATGATAAAGATTTAGCCATCTACTAGTGAGGTAAAAGTAATAAAAGTAGCATACCAGCAGAACTAACTTGGATTTTTGATTTTGGTTTTGTTTTGTCTTTTAAGTTGATTTTTTTTAAAGAAATGTGTTTGAAAACTCCATACTTAAATGTGTTTATGAAGTAATAGTTATAGCAGAGATGACTATAAAAATATATTCAAAGTGAACATAAATCTTTCTATTTTTTATGTGACTTTTATTATCTGCCTATCAAATTTTGCTAATTATCAAAATTGACTTTAATAAATCGATCTCCCCTTCAAAATTTTTTTCTCTTCTATTAATCTGTCCAGAAGCTATGAGATTAGGTGTGGAATATTTTGTTTATTTTTATGACCATTTCTGTAATGTGATAAATAGGAGAAAAGGGAACTGGTTTCTTTTTCTTAGAGATTCTTCTGATTGACTCTGAGTGAACATCACCTGGGAGTGCTGGTTAAAGCTGACCCTGCCCCAGAAACTAGGATACCTTTGATGCTCATTGGGCCTTGAAATCTGCATTTCAGTGAATCCACAGATGATTGTAAAGCTCGTGGTCTGAGAAACATTATCTAGAGGGAAGGAGAATAAATCAATTTAGTGGCGAGCAAACTCACTTGTCTTAAATATTTATACGCAGTTAAACAAATGGCTCAATTCTTGATGCTGTGGGTCTACTCTGGCATCTCTGAATGCCTTCTCTAAGGAAGATCCTCAGAACTTAGCACCAGAAGGGATATTTGTGAGGGTTGTTTGCACATTTCTTACTCAGCATTCGGGGCTTCTCCTCCTGGAACTTCCCTAACAGCCCAAGTGAATTTAATGGGCAGAATGTGGATAATACTGATATATGGCAACCCTGCAGAAGGAATTTTATCATAATCTAATCTCTGGAATAGAGGAATAACTTCAGAAAGGCTCACATGCATTTCAACAAAAAATTGCATGAGTTTTCAGGGCCCTGCCCTCAGCACTGATCCAGGAAGAATGTTCCCACGTGGTCTTTCAAGAGCCCAGAACCTGATTTGCCACAGGAGAAAGGGCCAAGGAATTCAGTGTAACAGCTTGGAGAATGGCTTTGCAAATCCAAGAAATACTCATTTCCTAATTTGTCAGCTAAAAAGGAGTTCAGAGAGTAAAGACACTGATACATGCTGATCCTGTGGTAGGCTATGCTGAAGGGGTCAATGGTGGGAACAGGAGAAAAGCCCAGCTCTTTTTAAAGTCACTGGGAGCAGGCAGTTTCGATGGTAGTAACTGCTTAACACAGCAAATGAGCCTACAAATCTATGAATGCAACCTGCTAGCTCTTTTCTCATTGTGCCAACATTTGCCACAATGGCTGTGGTTTCTGGTATTTTCAGTTTCAGATTCAAATGTAAACTCATGAGGGACACTTTTTACCATGGTCACTTGGTTTCTCTGTGTCTAAAATACCGCCTTATACACAGTAGTCTCTGGGAAGGATAAGAGATTAGGCAATAGGTAGTCATATTGATAATGTTAACTATTTTATAGTCATTTATTTTTTACATATAAGGAAGGTGCCAGGGGTGCCGAAGTGGCTCAGTCGGTTAGGATCCAACTCTTGATTTCTGCTCAGGTCATGGTCTCAGGGTCCTGAGATGGAACCCTGAGTCAGGCTCTGTGCTCAGCATGGGGTCTGCTTGAGATTCTCTCCCTCTCCCTCTGCCTTTCCCTGACTTGTGAATGTGCATGCTCTCTCTCGAATAAATAATTAATTAATTAAAAAAAAAAGAAAGGTGACAATCTACGGGGTTTTTTTAAAGTCAAAGTCTTCCCTCCAAATGATCACTGAAAGATTATAATGTAGCTCATCTTTTAAAATGTGAAAGCTTTTGGCTCTGTATTTTCTAAAGGACTTTTTTTTTCATTTTGACAGAGTTTTCACTCATATTGTATGTATCTCCCTGTTTAATATTTTAAATTTGGTCTGTACTTCAAAACTGATCGCTGTTTTGTGATTTACAACCTTGGAGAAAAATAACATAGTAGTCATAACTTTGCAGTTTTTTGTGATGCATGAAGATCAGATTTTTTAATGTTGGTTAATGCTTTGCTAATTAAAGTGTGCATGTTAATTAAAGCAGAGGCTAATGTTAATTACCTATATTAATGGAATCTCATGTAGCACCTGCCTGAAGCAATGGGTTCAATTTTCAAAATATCTCAATTAAGGCTGAAACTTTTGATTTGCATCTAGTAGGGTTTCAATTAACTGCATTGAAAACTTAAATAACGCTCTTAGGGGTGCAAAATATCAGTGATTATATAAAGTGTGGTGGAGCTTGGTGGGTGAATTTAAGAGACTCTTTTTTCAGCCTAACTGTATTTATTTCTTGTCTACTGGTCCAATTCTGTTCACCCACCAGGACCCAGTGAAAACAACACCTCTTCCATGAAGTATTTTCTAATTCCCAGGATACTACCAACACCTGTTTGTTGCTCTTCTTTTACCCCATTCCGCCTTGTATTAAAATTGCTTGTTACAAGGGCGCCTGCGTGGCTCAGTGGGTTAAGGCCTCTGCCTTCGGTTCGGGTCGTGGTCCCAGGGTTCTGGGATTGAGCTCTGCATCGGGCTCTCTGCTCAGTGGGGAGCCTGCTTCCCCCTCTCTCTGTCTCTGCCTGCCTCTCTGCCCACTTGTGATCTGTCTGTCAAATAAATGAATTTAAAAAAAATTGCTTGTTACAGTCTGTGTCCCTTGCTAAGCAGTAGCTTCTTAAAGGCCTTATCTTCCTCCCTTCCAAGGGCCAGCACACCTGAGAAGAAGCCAGCCTTTTTTGCTAAGTTGAAGACACTCTTTGGTTGTTTGCAAAGCAACTAAATACATTTATTGACAAAGCGGACATAAGTGAACCTTTTATTTTTAGCACATGACAGTTGCACCACTGCCAGCTACATTTATGACTGCTTTAAGTAAAGCAGGAAGGTGCTATTGGGGATTTTTCTTTTTCTTTATTAAGGTAAAGAGTGATGCTTTTGTTAATTTCACTTAACTATGAACTGAAATGGGGAAGAGGCTACTTGTTCAAGATAAAATGGTCAGTTTATGAGACCAGAGGACGTGTGTTTATGCTGACAGGGATGATGTTAATATCTTCTTTCAGTCCCATGTTTAGAGCGTGACTGACCATTTTGCCATGTTAACTTGTGATCATAAGCACAAGTACTTTAATCTATCCATTTAAGAGAGCCATAGGTTTGTTTTATCTTAGAAGATAATGTGTGGGGATGTCAAGTGGTGGACCCAAATCTTAAAAAAAATGAACTAAAAATATAAATAGATGACGGGAAACAGATACATTGTAATTAGTATGCTTATCGGTTCCCCTGAACTTACTGTTATGTTTACCGAACACCCAGTAACAACTATTTCTATTGGGTCTTTGGGAAGGATTATGAGCTAATGGTGCTAACCTTTTTGACATCTAGTATAATCACAGTTTCAGAAAAAATAGCTTCCATTACTCTACATAATAGCGGAAGCAATAATCTCCTCAATAAGTGTACATGAATAGATCACACACTGATCTGCAGCTCCTGGAAATAAGTGCCAGTTAGTGGTGTTCCTTGGCAAACTTTGACTCTGACTGTCGATCTTAGTGGGCCCAGATTTGTCTTTATTCAACTGTGGAGAATATCAAATGAGCACAAGATTTCCACATGTAAGGTAAAACCGACAAGGTGACATAAAAGGCACCGTTTACTATCTTGATATGCTATTGGCATGCTGATTAAAAAAAAAAAAAATTTTTTTTTTTAGGTAGAAGGGAATCGTATTGATTGAGCAGGAATATGTCAGCCATCGTCCTGATGGTCAGGACAGATGATTACTAGACATAGTAGGACATGATTACTAGAAATGAGATGTGAATGTGTCCGTTAATGAAGAGCAATGCAGGCTTAGATGTGAAAGTGAGAGCTTCCATACTTTGTGTCACAACGGGCTCCATGTTGGTTAGATAGTAGGTGGGATAAATGCAACAACTAGCTGGAGAAATAGGACAAATATGCAGATCAGATTTTCCCAGGTTGAGGCAATGGGCCAGGTCTTTACAACTCAGAGAACAAAGTCACCAAAGCATCCATTCCCCATTGTGGTACCATTAAAGTGGCAGATGGCAGAGCATTAGCAGAAAGACACTGGGAACAGCTGGAAAACATCTGGTAGGAAGTGACAACCTAATGGGTGTGCTGGGCATTTCCTAATTGTGAGGCAATCACTCAAAAAGCTTGGAAAGAAACTTCAGTGTTTTGATGGTGGGAGAAAGGAGCTGGCTGGAGCACTATGCTCAGGTTCAGGGATTTGAGGGAATTCTGCAAATCAGTGACTATAGAGCCTGGTGAAAAGATTACAGAAAAAAATATTAAAAAATTAATTTGCTTTCCCCCAAGTGTCAAATAAGAAAACACATTTTAAAGGTGTCTGTGAGGCTCACAGTGGACCTGGAGTCCACCTTAGGAAGAAGTTTGATTCATCACCAAATTATGAATAATATTTAAAATGTAGGATTTTGAGGGTCTATGGAAAGGTTAGGTGTTCGTGGAGAATATGGAAACACTAATTAAACAGGAATGAGGAAGCTGGACTACTTAATGACTCTATTCGCCATTTCTCTTTTTTGATTTACTATCTCATGACTTTCCTGGAACCTAGATGAAATATAAAAGGCTTTTTGGCCATTTCTGCCTCTATATTTCTTCATTTTTTTACCCACTCCAGCCATTTGTCCTTGACTGTCTATGTCTCCTTCCTTGCTCCCCACTTTCTGACAAGGATCACCGAACTTTTCATAACCTCTCTGTCAGGACTCACCATATACAGAGTGACATTTCATTCTGGGAACTTATTATTCTTGATAGAACAGGAACAGTGAGGACAGCATTCCCTAGGGGGCTGCGAGGTAGAATTTGAGGAGACAAAGGCCACTGATGCCTGCTACGGCGTTAGGGCAGATTATCTCACAGGTTACCAGACAAACCCTTAGTTGCCCCACGAAGCCTGTGTTGGAATATGCAAGCCTACAGGTGTTGGAAAGGAAAGAGAAATCTGAGTAGGTTCCAGGGAACCCGTGAATTTACCAGTTGCTGTCCAGATCACTTAGAAGATTAAACCAGACTGTTCAAAGTATAGCCTTTTAATAAATCTTGGGTCCGTGTTCCCTTGTCCGGCTTCCCCTTTATCTGCCGGACTAAATGTTTGTTTTGCCCTTGGGATCCAGGCTCAAACAAGTAAATAAATGAAAACAAGGAATGGAAAAATTTGCTCTAAGCAGGATCTGACCATCTTACTTTCCAAACATCTAGGGCGCACATGTCCTATTTAGAAAAGGCAGGTTGCTGTGAGCAGAGGGCTAGGTGGAATCCAACTACAGAGGGAGAGGTGGGAGGTTGGTGGGGGATGAGGGAGCGAGGAGCTGGAGCTGGGAGGGGGAAGAGTTGAGCAAGTCTAGCTGAGTCCGGATGGCAAATAAACAAAAGCCTTAGAGAGGTGGTTCGGGGAGAAGGAGGTCAGAGGAGAACAGGTAGAATGTCTCCAGAAAGGAAAGGCAGGGCAACAAACTGAATGCACAGAAGTCAAGGACTCAACATATCCTGCAACCCCAGCCCGAAATTTCTGTTACCACAGGACTCCTGTGAGCCCTTCATATTAACACATCATGATAATTGTAACAAATTATCAATCAGTGATTGTGGGAACCAGCCACAGAATGGCCAAGAAAAAGATCCTTACAGTGAGGTGGCATTGCTCATCACACCTTGGACATATGAAGGGATGGAGTGACAAGATGGCGGAGCAGTGAGCTGGACCAGAGCAAGGGGATAATTAGGGTATGTGGAGAAGGAGTACATGGTGGTGGTACACAGCTGCGAAAGTTTCACAATCAGTATCATTTGGAGAGGTGAAGGAGCAGAGGGGGGCTTTGTTGTTGTTGTTGTTTCTGTTTTCTTTTGTTTTGACTGAGTCCAAGAATCACAGGACAAGGTATATTGAGCCTTGCAGGAACATGACTGATGTGTATAGTTCACACAGGGACTTCGAGCCATAGTCCAGCTAGTTTAGCTGCCTTTTTCAGGGAGCCGGTTGGGGATTGGAAATCATGGTTGCGGGACTGTGTCTAGAGCGGTTACTTGAGATGAGCAGGAGAAGCAGTTCTGGACTTGGAGCCAAAAACCCCTGGCTCTTCCTCTTATTAACTATGTGATTTTGGACAAGCTAACTTTTTTGGATCTTTGGCTTCTGCCTCTGTTCAGTGTGGATAATAATATCAGATCTACTCAAGCACAGCATAAGATTGTTATAATTATCAAATGAGAAAATGTATGTGAAATTGCATAATCTGTAAAGGTATAGATGTAATTTATTATCAGAAAGTATCAATATTCCATTCTTCCATGATGATTGAAGCATTTCCTCAGGTACCCAGTGAATTGTGAGCTAACAGGTGAAAGATAGTGAACTCAGGGTCACCACATCCACTTAACCTGTTAATATGCAGACTGAGTCAAATAACAAAATCAATACTCGTTTCAAGGAAAATAGATTATTTGGGATTGAACTATAAAATATATATCTAATTATGTAAAAATAAAATCTTATAGTTCCTTTCACATGTCCAATAAAATGGTGGAGAGTTTCTTTTTGGGTATAGAATTCTGACTAAAAGCAAGATATTTACCATTTTTAAAAAGCTGCAAAGAAAGATATTGAAGACAGTAGTGCATTTAATGCCAATATAAAAATGACTTTATTCTTTCTGTCATCTTTTATTCCCACATGTTTGTGTCTGTCTCAGAGCTCTACTCAAACTAAAGTCCCAGCAGTCTTTAAATACCAAAGTGAAGGCACAGGTGAATCACCATGTGAAATGTTTTATGTTCTAGATTTGTCTGATTGTTTCCTCATGGTGTCTTGTAACTTCCTCCTCTATTTCCTGTATACTGTAAGTTCTGTCTGAAAGCTTGCTCAGAATAAGGTTAAACATTTTTGGCAAGTGTACGTTCTGTGGCATCTCATCAAGTCAGTTTGTCCGTTATTGGTGATGCTAAAAGTGGTGACAGCTTACATACCTTCACGGAGAGATTTCCCTTGTAATTAGCAGGCAATCTGGAGGGCAGTGCTTTGACATCATGTGAATATTCCACTCACCATTAAGAGTTTGCTTGATGGTTTTAGAAGCCATGGACAGTTCTTTCTGGAATCAATTATTTCTTTGGGGGTTGTAAGGTGGTAGTTTTCTAATTCTGTTATTTCTTTCACATTTTTACCTGGTGTTATTCTTTTACAAAGCTTCCTCTTTAACTTTGGATAAACTACAGTTCCTCTTTTATTTTTTAATGTATTTTTTAAGATTTTTGTTTATTTATTTGAGCGGAGGTCGGGGGTGATGGCAGGGGCCAGAGGGAAAGGGAGAACCAGACTCCCTGCTGAGCAGGGATTCCAATGCCGGGCTCTATCCCAGGATCATGGCCTGAGCCAAAGGCAGAAGCTTAGCCAACTGAGCCACCTAGGTGCTCCTACAATTCTTTTAAAAAGCAAGTGAAATACCTCGTTTTTCCTCCTTACTCACTGAGTTTTGGGGTGAGGAATTGCTGTAATAGTCACCTTCACCAGGGAGACTTTTTAAAATTCTCTCTTTTGAATATAATTACAGATTGATTTTATTTATTCAATATGCTATAATCAATTAGAATAATTCTTCTTAGGTTGCTTAGGTTGTCCCAAATTTGCCAAAAAGGAACCTCATCTTGATGGCTCCTCTGTCCTTCTGAGAGATCCCATTGGTCAGTGAATGCTTCTTTGCTTCTTGGCACAGGATGTCACAGGCTTACTTTATTCTTTTCCTGCTCCAGATTTATAAAGGGGTTTTTAAAGTGATATGTTCAGCTATTTTTATAAAGAGACAAGCTATACCAGACTGTCTTTTTGCCTCATTCATTCATTGAGCAAGTACTTACTAAGTATCTGCCATGTGTCAGGAACCTGCAATATCAAAATAAATCCGGCTCTTGGGAGCTTTGAATCTAATAGGATGGAGGAATCATGACTATCTGAAGGTGGGAAGAGATACGTGTTTGATAACAGAGGAGAATATCATATGTTGAGGAAATTCAGGTGAGGGAAAGGTTTTTGGACCAGTTGGAGTGTGTGGGATGTGAAGTTGCAGAGATGGAGTAAAGCCTCGGAAGCAGAGGTGGCCTGGGAGACGTGGTTGGTGCCTCGGAGACATGGTTCCGTCTAATGTGAGTATAAGTAGGATTCGCTATTTGTCAGAAAAGGAAGTCAAAGAGGGAAGTTGAAAGGAGGACTGGGATCCACTTAGGAACAGTGTGGCAACCACAAAAAGGCTTTTGTTCTTTATTGTTATTATTCGAATTTTAAACCTGAACAGTGATATGACAGATGTGCCATAGGAAACTTCGCAGAGAGGCCTTTTCTCATGTAGGCCATCAGAGGGGAAAGGTAATCATACCACCAGTTGGATGTCGAACAAGCTGGCTTGTAAGGGGTGTAATGACTCAAATACAAGGGCACTAGTTCCTCCTGTGATATGTCTTACATGCAATAGCAGATCACCAAAAAATGTTACTGTCGCTTCCTAAGAAGAATTGGTTCAATTGCCCATAACTATGAAAAGCCCATGCAGTTCACATACCCTCCTCCCAAGAACAGAACTCCTTCCTTCTTGGTTCTTCCTCAAAATGTTGATCGTTATACCCCCAGATAGTAACTTACATGGTCAGCTTTTATTGTATAAGCTATAGCATCTGAGTGAAATACCTGAACTACCAAATTGCTGCTGAAAATTCAGAGCCTAGAAGCTCCTACTGAAATGAGCCTTCTTATGTTCTTACTTTGAGGCTACTTACCTATTGTTTTTGGTACTTAGGACAACTTTCATGGTGTAGTTTCCCAGGCTAATTTAACTTATCATGTGAAAGATAAGACAAGCTACTAGAGGCTGTCACGTCAAGAATTGCAAGGAGTAATTCTTCTAGCCTGGATACAGTAGAGGGCATATATTGTTAAATGAAGAGCAATAACTCCAAAAAATCACTGGGCCTAAAGCTATTCTGTGTGACGAAGAGCAGCTCCAACACTACCTGCAAGGATAATTGCATTATAATTGGCATTTATATCTTGACAGTCATCCACAGAATCTGTTCTGGATATTTCAGACTTCCATCCTAAATGGAAGAAATGAAATAAAAAAAAAAAAAAAAGAATTCTTGGCACTTCAAGAGGTAAATTGCTCCATCCCTCTCCCCTCTGATAATTGACAGCCTAATTAGATGGGTTTGGGATTTGCAAACTCATCTTAGCAAGTCTGACCATTTTTTAAGCGTTATCATTTTCTCTTGGTTCCTTGTGATTTGAACTTTCCTATCCTGTTATAGGTTGTTCAACTGTTCTTCCCTACTATGACTTTAAATTAAACTCTGCTTCTCACGGTGGCCTGGAATGTGATCTATTTTCCCCATATCTGAACTCAACTGGGTCTTTTATCTCCAGAGTTAAAGTGTCATAGAGACCTGCTAAAATTAAACGTTATCAGTTCACATTGAAATGTGTAGGCTTAATAGCCACCAGGAATTTTCCTGTTTGCAATTCATAGACAACCCCAATCAATGTCTTAAGCTAAAAGAATCTCAGGAGACTTTTGTCAAAGCCCCAGCTCAGGAAGTCTTTTGAATGCCACCATTCATATTCTACCTCTCAGATTGGCAACTTGAGGTGTTTGCCAGCACTTGCCAAAGATCTCTGCTTTCTCCTAGGACATCACCTCTTTCTCTGGCCTCCTGCTGAGATTGTTCATGAACCTACGCCCAACAACCCATGCATTCACTCATTCATTTACTATACAATTTCCTGGGGCTTTGGGTATACAATTATGAATAAAAATGATGAGGTCGCTGCCTTTGTGGAATTTACATTTCAGTGGGATATGGATCAGAAAAAACAACGTACAAAAAGCAAAAAAAAAAAAAAAGTTATTCAGTCAAATATAATTGTAAGATATAGTAAATATTAGGAAGAAAATAAATAAGACCTGAGAGAGAGAATAACAGGAGACACCTGATTTAGATGAGATGATCAGGAAAAGAAGTAACATTTAAACTGAGACTTAAAGGAGATATCAAGGTGACAGCCATGTGAAAAAGAAAGGAGGAACATTCTTGGCAGAGGGAATGGTGTGTTCATGGTGGGAAGATGCTAGGCTCATTCAAGGAACTGAAAGAAGCCTGGCATAGCTAGAATAAGTGGGCAAGGATGAGAGCAGCCCAGGAGTGATGGACAGTGAAGACTAGACAAGGCAGGCCTGTGTAGACTGGTATTCAAGGGGAGGTATGTCTATAATCACCAATTGGGGCTGAAGTCAGATCTTTCCCTTTTGAGCATAGTATCTAACACCTACCATAACATTGTCAATATGAGGTGGAATACAGAGTAATGGAAATATAATAAATAATGGAACAATTTCTTGAAATGTGCTCCTTTACTCTTGGCTATATACCCAACAGAAATGCAAGCATATTCTCCCCAAAAGACATGTTTAAGAATTATCAGAGCAGCATTACTTATAATTACCAAAAGATAGAATCAACCCAAATGTCCAACAATAGCTGAGTGGATGAATCGTAATCTATTCATGCAATGAGAATTAGTGGATTACAGCTGCATACATCATGAGAGAATCTTGAGTGAAAACACGAAGCACACAAGACCCCATTCTTTGTGATTCCACTTACTTAGATACAAAAAACAGGCCAAACTGGTCTGTGGTGGTAAGTGTTAAGACCATGGTTATCTTTGGGAGCTGTGGGAGGAAGAGTGTTGGGGCTGTAGGGTTCTAGCCATGTCTGGTTCTTGACTGGGTGCTGGTTTCATGGGTGTGTGCGGTTTATTTAAAAAATCATCAACCTAAGTAAATAAAATCTTTAAAATTTTTTTTTTTTTTTTTAAAAGGACGCCTGGGTGGCTCAGTTGGTTGGGTGGCTGCCTTTGGCTCAGGTTGTGATCCCGGACTTCTGGGATCGAGTCCCGCATCGGGCTCCCAGCTCCTTGGGGAGTCTGCTTCTCCCTATGACCTTCTCCTCTCTCATGCTTTCTCTCACTCATTCTCTCTCAAATAAATAAATAAAATCTTTAAAAAATTTTTAAAAAAATTATCAACCTATACACTTAAGATTTGGGTGCTTTTCTATCTGTATTTTATAATTCAATATAAAGTTTACACATCATGCACAGCATGTTAACTACAGTTAGTAATGTTATGTTTTATATTTGAAAGTTGCCAAGATAGTAGATCTTAAAAGTTTCAATCATAAAGAAAAAATTGTAGCTGTGTGTGGTGACAGATGTTAATTAAATTTATTGTGATGATCATTTCTCAGTATATACAAATATCAAATCATTATGTTGTATACCTGAAACTAATATAATGTTGTATGTCAATTATATCTAAATATAAACAAAAAGAAATCTGTTGTGGACAGAGCAATGTTTAGGAATCCTTCTATAACTAAACTCTTGGCTTAGGAGATAGTGGTAGTTAATTTTTTCACTCTGATCCTAAAATAAAGAGCAGAAAAAGACACAATTGAGGTAAGCAAAAGTGAGGAGGAAAGCAGAGGGATATAATTTTGTTTAACCTTTCCTAACTTAGAATAGCACTATGCCTGTTGTACAGACATCAAGTCACTAGAGAGGAAAAAACCAAACAAACATGTATTTGTATTTTTTTTTTCAGTCTCCTCCAGATATAATAACAGTAAACTAGTGAGCATTTTCAGGAACTACTAAGCAACAAGCCAACCTTTATGAGCTCTAAGCAGCAGTGATGATGACCAATCTATGTAGTCATAAAGATGATATGAGTGTATGGGAATTACTGTAACAGAGTTTTGTGCCTGTGGAGAGAAAGATCCACCAGAAAATATCCCCAGCATCTCCTTAATATTTGGGGAATTTGTAGAAAGGAGGGAAGAATTACTAGATACTGTCTTAGCTGGTTTGGGTTTCTATAACAGAATACCCTAGACTGGATGACTTATAAACAACAGACATTTATTTCTCACAGTTCTGGAGGCTGGGAGTTCCAAGATCAAGATGCTGGTAGATTCAGTATCTGTTGAGAATCCACTTCCTGGTTCGCTGTGACCTTACCTGGCTGCAGGGGGAGGGAGTTCTGTGGAATCTCTTTTTAAGGGCTCTAGTCCCATTCATGAGGGCTCAGGACCTAATCAACTGCCAAAGACCCCAGCTCCCAATACCATCACACTGGGGATCTCCTGCATAAGAATTTTGCAGGAGACACAAATATTCAGTCTATTAGCAAATATGTTTTGAATTTTAGTTTGATTTCTGGAGTTTCATTTTTGAGGACACTGTAGCTTCAGCCTACAAAAGAATTTTATTCAAGTCAAGATTTTATTTAAGAACATTTCATTTCGTGTTCTGTGGGTACGATTGTGATAACCATCCTTCACACTGATTTACATGCTTGCTTTTTATCCTTGCTCTTTCCTGTCTTTATTCTTCTCATTCCACTTTCCTCCTGTTGAGTCTCCCTTTTGGTTGACATGCATAAGCTAACTTCTAAGGCTCTGTGATCTTCCCTGGCTGGGCAGGTTGGAACCCCATAGGAAATTCCAGCTTCACATGATCTCCTCCTGCCTGATACCCAGATCCCTAGGAATAGAACCAGGGTAAACCTTAGGCATCGATGAGGGAGATAGACATTCAAGGCTTGGGGGTCTTTTTCAGGCTCTCCTCATCCATGCAGTGAAAATAGATTTTCATCCATAGTCTTTCTTAAAGTTATTTTGTAGATTTATGCATTTCAATCTGTAAATGAAGAATATTGAAATTTATGAACTTGGAGATGACTACCATGTTAAAATGTTAATGCCTGTGAGTATTTACTATGAATTAATATAGTGATATATTTTTAATTCAATAGCTAACAAAAGAGGATGGGGAGATGGGCAAAGATAACGGGAGCTTTTTTTTTTTTTTAAGGTTTATTTATTTATCTGAGAGAGAGAGAGAGCGTACAAGCTTGTGAGTGGGTGGAGGGAGGGACAGAGGAAGAGAAACTTTGTGTAGACTTCTTGCGAGCCAAGGCGGGGCTCAATCCCAAAACCATTGAGATCATGACCTGAGCTGAAACCAAGAGCTGGATGCTTAACTGATTTAACTGACTGAGCCACCCAGGAGCCCTGATAATGGGAGCTTTTGTCTGGAGTTTGTTACATATGGCTTGGAAATGTAATGGAATATTCTTATCCAATATTCAGGTTCTTGTCTTACTCAGAGTAAGCATCTTGGCTTCCATTAGAATTTCCTAACTAAACACAATTATCTACCTTTACATTTTTATTATAACTTTAGTAAATTGATTAATAACCAATATATTGAAAAGCACAGGGTTTTTCCTAGAAAAATACTTTGATAGTCCCTAAAAATCTAGTTTTAAATAAAATATTTATTTTAAGCTTTAAAATAACTCTTCTGATTCTTTCTTTTATTCATCTTTAAATATTTCTCATTTATCAGTGAATCACATCTCAATATAATATCTAGATACAATGTATTTTCCCTCCTTTTAAATACTTTTATGTTCTCGTCTGTTTTTATGGCATGTTACTGCATGTCTCCAGAGACACACAGCATTTTTATTTTCAAGTAAATTTATATTAGTTACAGTCTCCAGCTGTTTTAGATATAGAATCATTTCCTGTCGGTACTGTTTCCAGGACAATTCTTTTTTCCCCTCACAAAAATGAAAAATGTAATTTAACAAAGACATCTTATAATTGTCTTCATATATAGCAAGGTATCTAGCAATCTAAATACTTATTTTATTTAAAACATCTGTCTACATAAAATCTAGTGATTGTCCAGGGCTATATCATCCTTGGGAGAGGCAGCTGCTGCCATTTTTATTTAATTTATAAGGAACCATCAAATATGTTTCCTTCATATTGAATATTCTGCTATTATATCATATGTGAGTTTCTCGTTTTTCTTTTCTTTCTTTCTTTCTTTCTTTCTTTCTTTCTTTCTTTCTTTTTTTAATGAGAATAGCTTACCTTTTTGGTGCTTTCAATTAGTTTAGTCTTTTTCAAATTGGGGAAGACCATTCTTTTGAAAATCACTATGGAAACATCCTGCAAGAATAGTAAGCTTTTGTTGGATGTATATCAAAGTATCATAATAAAAATGGTGGCATGCTGCTCGACTCATGTAAGTAACTTACAGTGGAGTCACATTTTAATTGCCACATCCTTTTAGAGTCACTTGTGTATTTTTGTTTTATTTATAAATAAAAGTGTAAAATTTTTATTGTAAAGTCATTCTGCTGATTAGAGCAATCAGTTGATACTTGCTTGTTATTTTTCAGAAAACATATGGAGGAAGATGGAAGCTTCTGTAAAAGCTCTTTGTCTTGGGGTTGATACTGAATGTTGCTTATAGAGGAATACATTTATAAACTCTATTTATTGTGCATGACCCTTTGAGCCTAAGATAAAGTGTTTAACTTTTAATAGATCGTATCAATTTAAGCTCAGCTGACTGCCAAAAACAACAGACATCAGGCTCACAATAGTGTCTAAATGAGAAAGTTTACCTTTTCCAGGAAAGTAATGAAAATATTCCTTTTTGGAACACTAAGAGTATGAAAGGGAAATGATTATGGTTCCCTACTGACATGCAGTTATGATTGACAGGAAAAACCAACATGCGTGCCACCTGAGACATCTTGTTCAGGAACTTTCTGGAGGGTAGTAAATTGGTGTTGGCACAAACACAAAAAAATAAAATGACTTGATTCAGCACTTTTCAATTCTAAATCCCCAAACACTAAAGAAAGAAGTAAATATTCATCAAATGATCAAAATTTATATTGATTTTTATTCTACATTAGCAGCTCAAAGTCGAGATTCTTGACAGGGTGGATGTCGGTTTGAATGATTCTCTTTGAAATGAGGATATAGGCACTGAGCGGAGTGCTACCGTGCATTCCTGAGCCATAGGCCCTGATTATTAGAACCCTAGGAGGCTAAATTTTTAAAAGAACAGTATAAAGACACAGTTGTTCAGTTCTGTTTTGATAACTAAATTGTTATTATTAGTATGTAAAGTAATTCTTGTTGTTCCTGCTTCATTCCTTCCTTTCTATCACCATCTAAGGACAACTATTTTATAGAATTTCAAAGGAGCTGGAGTGTCCATTGTCGTCACTGAGTTAATAGCGGCATTTGCCAGCATAATTGTACTTGGGAAGGAACTGCCAGTCCTGCAGGGCAAGAGAAGCTAAGATTGTATCTTCACATTATACATCTTTAATTTTTAGTTTTTGCCAGAAAGTAAATAAGGATTCGCTGTAGTGGAATTTTGAAGACAGGAACAAGGGCGCAGCCGTAGAATAAAAACGCAGACTTGATGCCTGTGTCACTGTGCAGAGATTTGCTAAGGAAACAGTAATGGAGAGACATCGAAATTCTAATCATCCCCTCCAGTCCACACAGTGCAATCACCCTCCCTTCTCACCATAGCTCATGACATAAAATGCTGAATTTTTAATGATTTTAACTACTTGCATTATAAAGAGGAGGTTGGTGGTAGATTAGGTCCTCCACAAAAGCAGTTGTGTGAGGTATTCGGTTCTTGAGGTTTGTTAGGTGGAGGCTGGAGGTGCGGTTGTTTTTAATAAGCATCTCATCTTTCATTAAAATGGAGGAAGGAGGTATTTTACTTTACACCCAAACAGGTTCAGAATAAATAATGAAATTAGCATCCATGTTAATTTTTCCACTGTTTAAATGCTTACCATTTCACAAATATCATTAAGGACATAGCTTTAAAATGGAATTTCCTAAATGTTATCATGAATTTTTTTTTTAAGGATTTTATTTATTTATTTGAGAGAGAAAGAGAAAGAGAACAAGCAGGGGTAAGGAGCAGAGGGAGAAGGAGAAGCAGACTCCCCACTGAGCAGGAAGCTGGGGACTTGCAGGCTCAAGGCTTGATCCCAGGACCTAAGATCATGACCTGAGCCTAAGGTAGAAGCTTAACCAACTGAGCCACCCAGGTGCCCCTATCATGAATGTTTTTAATGCTTGCAAACAGTATCAGGTCAGTAGAAATAAAGATGATCTTTTAAAGATACAATATTTTTCACTTAAATCAGTTATCTTTTGCAGTTATCTGATTTGATTATCCATGTATCCATGAATGTAAATTCAAATCAACCTTGGGAACCTAAGGCTAGGTTTTCTTGAGCTGCCAAGATGGTCATGGGAATTTTATATCCTAATGCACAAAGATTAGTATATACAGTAGTCTTTGTTGAGTATGATATTGAAGTAGCTTTGAGACACTTGTTAAATATTTGATGTGTATTTAATTTTTAACAATGGGAAAATATTTATATTTGTAAAGACTTTTATAACTCTCTTATCCAAGATAAAAAGAACATTCTAACAAACTTACTGTTTCTCTGTCCGCATTTTTGAAGTGTAATACTAGTTTTAACCTTAGGTGAATATTTTAGCTCCTATTATTTAGTATAATTGTTCTGTAATTCTAAGTTACAGGTTCCCTGAAGGCAGGCACCATGTCTGACCCAGATTTGTAACTTACACAGTATCTTACACATAACCCTGTCAAGATATATTTGTCAAATGAATAAATGAAGGCCCTTAATCAATTTTATTATAAAAAATACATTGCTCTTAGTCCTGTGACGCCCTGCTCCAACTCTGTAGGAGAAGGAGGCTTTGCTATTCCACTTAGTCGTGCACACAGGACTGAAAAACAAGGTGAGATTCACCTCCACTGTATTACCAAATGCTGTTTGTGTTTAGCCAGAGTGCAGCTAATAATAAATATCTTTAGAGAGTTCATTTCTACACAGGGGAAATGCACTTTTTAAAATTGAGCTGAAGTTGGAGTATGACATTAGGTGTGTTTCAGTTGTACAGCATCATACTTTGGTATTTGTACACACTACAAAGTGATCACCACCATAAGTCTACTTACTGTCCATCACCATACAGTCGTGTCCCTTTGTCCACTTCAACCACAGAAGCTTTTCCTTTTGATGTAATCCATTTGTTTATTTTTGCTCCCCCCCCCCCCGCCTTTGGAATTATATCCAAAAACCAAAAGCAAAACCAAAAAAGGACCCATATTGCCAAGACCAATGTCAGGGAGCTTACCACCTAGGTTTTCTTCTGGGAGTTTAATGGTTTCAGGTCTTACAGTCAAGTCTTTAATTCATTCAAATTTATACCATTTTTATGAATGGTATAAAATAGTGGTCTACTTTCATTCTTTTGCATCTGGTTGTACAGTTTTCCCAACACCATTTATTAAAGAGACTGTCTTTTCTCCATTGTATATTCTTGCCTCCTTTGTCAATAATTAATTGATCATATATGTGTGGGTTTACTTCTGGGGGTCTCTGTTCTGTTCCGTTGATCTATGTGTCTCTTTTTTTATGCTGTACCATAATGTTTTGATTACTATAACTTTATTGTATAGTTTGAAACCAGAGTGTGTGATACCTCCAGCTTTGTTTTTTCTGAAGATTACTTTGGCAATTCAGGGTCTTTTGTGATTTCATACATATTTCAGAACTACTTGTTCTAGTTCTGTGAAAAATGCCATAGAAATTTTGACAGGGATTGCATTGCATGTACAGATTGCTTTGGTAGTATGGACATTTTAATAATGTGAATTCTCTCTGTCCCTGGGCATAGAATATCTTTCCATTTATTTGTATCTTCTTCAGTTTCTTTTATCAGTGTCTTACAATGTTCAGTATATAGGGCTTTCACCTCTAGTTAAATTTATTCCTAGATATTTTATTCTTTTTGATACAATTATAACGGATTATTTTCTTAATTTCCCTTTCTTATAGTTCATTATTAGGCATGCTGAAACACAGCATATTTTTGTATATTGACTTTTGTATCCTGCACCTTTACTAAATTCATTTATTGGTTCTAACAGTTTTTTTGGTAAAGTCTCTAGGTTTTTCTGTATCTAGTATTATGTCATCTGCAAATTGTGAGTTTTACTGCTTCCTTTTCAATTTGGATGCCTTTTATCTTTTATTTTTATTTTTACTCATTTGTTTATTTTATTTGCCTATTTGCTGTGGCTGGGACTTCCAGTACTATTTTGAATGAAAGTGAGGAGACTGAGCATCCTTGTCATGTTCCTGATCTTAGAAGACAATCTTTTAGCTTTTATCCATTGAATATGATGTTACCTGTAGGTTTGTCATATATGGCCTTTATTATATTGAAATGTGTTCCCTGTGTACTCACTTTGTTGAGAGTTTTTATCATAAAGGATGCTAAATTTGTCAAATGTTTTTCCTATTGAGATCCTTTGAGATGATCATATGATTTTTACCCTTTATTTTGTTGATGTGGTGTGCGTCACATTGATTGATCTATGAATGTTGAAATATCTTGCATCCCTGGAATAAATCCCACTTGATCATGTTGTATGATCCTTTTAATGTCATTGTTGAGTTGAATTTTCTAATACTTTGTAAAGATTTTTGTATTAATGTTCATTAGGGATATATTATACCTGTAATTTTCTTTTTTTGTGGTTTCCTTATCTGGTTTTGGTATCAGGGTAATGCTGGCCTTGTAAAATGATTTTGGCAACTTTCCATCCTCTTCAACTTTTTTGGAAGTGTTTGAGAAGAACAGGTTTTAAATCTTCTTTGAATGTTTGCAAGAATTCACTAGTGAAGCACGTTGGTCCTAGAGTTTTATTTGTTGGGAGGTTTTGATTACTAGGTTAATCTCCTTTCCAATAATTGGTCTCTCCTGATTTTTTAGTTCATGATTCAGTTTGGAAAATTGTATATTTCTAGGAATTCATCCATCCCTTCTAGGTTCTCCAGTTTGTTGTCGTATGGTTGTACATGGTTACAAGTCTCTCCTAATTCTTTGTGTTTCTGTAGTATCAGATATAACTTTCCGATTTCATTTCTCATTTTATTTATCTTAGCCCTCTTTCTTTTTTCTTTGTGAGTCTAGCTAAAGGTTTGTCATTTTTGTTTATCTTTGCCAAGAACCATCTCTCAGTTTCATTGATCTCTTTTACTGACTTTTTAGTCTCTATTTCATTGATTTCCACTCTGATCTTTATTTTTTTCCTTCTATTAACTTTGATTTTTGTTTGTTCTTCTTTTTTCTAGTTCGTTTAGATGTAGAGTTAGATTGGTTTTTTGAGATTTTGTTTGTTTGTTTCTTTAGGTAGGCCTGTATTGGTATAAACTTTCCTCTTAAACCTGCTTTTGCTGCATCCCATCGATTTTAGTATATTGTATTTCCATTTTCATTTGTCTCCAGGTATTTTTTGACTTCTTTGATTTTTTTGTTGACCCATTGGTTGTTCAGTAGAATACTGGTTAATCTTTATATATTTGTGATTTTTCTAGTTATCTTGTTGTAATTGATTTCTATTTTCATACCATTATGGTCAGAAAAGGAGCTTGGTATGATTTCAGTTTTCTTAAATTTGTTGAGACTTGGTTTGTGGCCTAACATATGATCTATCCTGGAGAATGTTCCTTGCACACTTAAAAGCATGCGTATTCTGCTTTTGGATGGAATAGTCGGTATATATCTATTAAGTCCATCTGGTGTAATGTGTCATTTAAGGCTGGTATTTCCATATTGATTTTCTCTCTGGATGATCTGTCCATTGCTGTAAGTGGTATTAAAAGTCCCCTACTATTGTTTTATTGTAGTCCATTTCTTTCTTTAAGACTTTTAATATTTGCTTTATATATTTATGTGCTCCTATGCTGAGTGTATAAATATTTACAAATATTATATCCTCCTTTTGGATTGCCCCTTTATCACTATATAATGGCCTTCTTTGCCTTTTATGACATCTTTGCCTCAAAATCTATATTTTTCCGATATAGGTATAGTAGCACCATCTTTCTTTTTATTTCTATTTGCATGGAATATCTTTTTTTTCACCCCTTTAGTTTCTGTCTGTGTGTTTCCTTAGATCTGAAGTATCTTATATGCAACATATAGATGGATTCTATTCTTTTTATTCATTCAGCTACCCTGTCTTTTTATTGGAAAATTTAGTCTGCTCACATTTAAAATAACTATCAATAGGTATGTATGTGTTGCCATTTTGTTGATTTTGTAGTTCCTCTCTGTTCCTTTCTTCTGTTGTGGTTTGGTGATTTTCTTTTAACATTACGTTTAGATTCTTTTCTCATTATTTTTAGTGCATCTAGTGTACATTTTTGGCTTCGGGTTATCATGAGATTCACATGTAATATCCTATGTATATAACAGTCTATTTTAAGTTGATCGCATCTTAAGTTTGAGCACATTCTGACAAGTCTACATTTTTGCTCCCCACCCCATTGTGTTCTATTTTTGATGTACTATTTGACATTTTTTAATATTGTGTATCCCTTAACTATTATGGTTATAGTTAATTTTACTACTTTTGTGTTTTAACTTTCTTATAGCTTTCCAGTGGTAATCTACTACCTTTACAATATATGTGCTTTTGCCAGTGAGAGTTTTACTTGCACATGTTTTCTTGTTACTGGTTAGTGCCTTTTCTTTTCATCTTAAAGAAGTCCCTTTAATAATACCTGTAAGGCCAGTGCTAATAAACTACTTTAATTTTGCTTGTCTGAAAAACTTCTTATTTTTCCTTTAATTCTGAATGATAACCTTACCAAGTAGAGTATTCTTGGTTTGAAGTTTTTTCCTTTTAGTCGTTTGAATATATCATGCCACTCCCTTCTGACCTGCAAAGTTTTGGCTGAAAAATCAGCTGATAGCCTTGTAGGGGATCCCTTGTTTGTAGCATGTTGGTTTTCTCCTGTTGCTTTTAAGTATTGTCTCTTTATCTTTAACTTTTGACATTTTTACTTTCAGGCTGTCATGGTGTAAATCTTTCTGGTTCATCTTATTTGGAACTCTGATTCCTGAACCTAAATTTCTATTTCCTTCTCTAAGTTAGGGAATTTTTCAGCCATATCTTCAGATAACTTTCTTACACCCTTTTCTCTTTCTTCTCCATCTATAATGTAAATACTATTCCTTTTGATGTTGTTCCACAGGTGTCTTAAGCTATCTTCACTTCTTAATTTTTTTTTTTTTCTTTTTGCTGTTCTGTTTGGGTGAGCTCTTTGCCCTGTCTTCCAGGTCACTGATCCTCTTTTCTAGTTCTTCTAGTCTGATGCTGAACTTGTCTAGTGTAATTTTTTAATTTAATTTAATTTTTTCAGTGTTCCAAAATTTATTGTTTATGCACCACACCCAGGGTGCCACGCAATATGTGCCCTCCTTGATAACCACCACCAGGTCCACCTAACCCCCACTCTCCTCCCCTCCAAAACCCTCCGTTTATTTCTCAGTGTCTGCAGTCTCTCATGGTTCATTTACACCTCTGATTTCCCCCAATTCACTTTTCCTTTTCTTCTCCTAATGTCCTCTGTGTTATTCCTTATGCTCCATAAGTAAGTGAAACCATATGATAACTGACTCTCTCTGTTTGACTTATTTCACTCAGCATAATCTCCTCTAATCCCATCCATATTGATACAGAAGTTGGGTATTCATCCTTTCTGATGGAGGCATAATACTCCATTGTATATATAGACCATATCTTCTTTATCCATTCATCTGTTGAAGGGCATTTAGTTCAGCTCTTTTATTATTTAGCTCTGTGAATTCTGTTTGGTATTTTCTTATGTTTTCTATCTCTGTTGAAATTCTTACTGTGTTCATCCATTCTCCCAAGTTCATTAAACATCTTTATGACCATTACTTTGAACTCTTTGTCAGGTAGATTACTTATCTCCATTTCATTAAGGTCCTTTTCTGAGGTTTTGTCTTGTTCTTAATTTTGTAACATATTCCCGTGTCTCTTCATTTTACTTGTCTCTTTTTGTTTGTTACTGTGTATTAGATGAATCAGACATCTCTCTAAGTCTTGAAGGAATGACCCTGTATAGATGATAAAACTTCCTGTTCAACCTGTTCTAGCTTTTGGTTGTTTCTCAGACCTTTCTGATTATCTAAGTAGCCTGATTTGTTGTTGATAGTTCCCTACTATTGAGGGTGTTCCAAAACCTCCCAGCGATCCAAAGGGAGGGATCTAAGATGGTGCCTAGTTTTAGGGTAATTGTAAGCCAGAACTTCAGGCAGCTTCTTTTAAGATATTTAAATATCTCCAGTCTTGTGGGTCTGCAATCATAAACTCTGATGACTTCTAGACCAGAAGATCTGGAGGTATCCTTTGGGCAACTGTTGCAAGTATCATGGCTTTAGATATGTGTATAAGATATATGTGTATATACCTTTCTGAGAGGTATCAGCAAGCTTTGGTGAGACCAAAGGAGGATTCAATTATTGTATCTTCCCACCTACGTTCCCTGGAGGTACCTCTGTAGCCTCTGGATGTATGGCAAGCCTAGAATCTGACTCTCAGGCCTGAAGCTCCAAGACAAGAGGATAAGCCTTTTTTACATGAAAACTGGAGGTATATTGTAGTCTGGTGTTTGTGTAGTGCCCTGGGGATGTAGCCTGCTAAAGACTAGCTCTTCAATTGTTTCAGATGTGTGGGAACCTGAAATACATTCCCCTTTGCCACCAAAGCCAGATGCTCAAGGAGCATCCCCTTTGTGGGTTTCATGTTCCCACCAGATACGGTGGGGTGGAATGAGGCTTGAAGACATGGTGAAGAGCACTCAGCCAGTCCTGCTATTGTGCCTGAGGGCTCATGGCTGTGGTGTGTGGGGGCAGGGTGTTCAGCCAGCCTCGCCATGGCTGCAGCTCCTGGGGATGGGCACCCCCACCAGAACTAGCAGCCTAAGGGGTGATGTTCCCTCACAGGGCCAACACCAGCAAGACAAAAGCAGAAGGCAAAAATTGTGCCCACTGGTGCTTTTGTCCTCAGAATTCCAACAGCTTCCTGCCTTTCTGGCAGGCACTTTAATATTAACAAATGAATTTCCTTCACTTATGGTCTAGGTGTCTTTCAAACTGTTGCTTTTGTGCTAGGTCCCTAGGCCACTGGGTCTATGCATGAGCCCTTTGAGAGTAGATTTTACATTCCCTAAAGCCCTGTAGTTCTCCTAAAAGGAAGTCCCATTGGTTTTCAAGACCACACACTTTAGAGGCTCATCTCTCCTTTGTAGTTCCCAATGGCTGGGTGTCAAACCCCTTGCTCCTCAGGGATAAGCTTCATATTATGAGATCCCTCTTGACTGTGGCTCATGGTGTTACAGGACTTTTTCCTCTGTCAGTGCCCGCTGTTCTTGGTCACGCTGCTTTAAAGAATGAAGAGGAAGACCAGACAGAGTGGTAGGCAGCAAAGCAAGGTTTATTGAGTGATAGCAATGTGCTTAGTACAAAGCTCCTGAGGAGGAAGGGGACCCAGGAGGTTTTATGGGCTTTAGGGTTTTTATGGGCTTGTAGGCAGGCTGTTTTAATCTGATTAATCTTCCCTATGCCTGTCATCTAAACAGGTTTTTGTCATCTATCTACCACATGAGAAAGGGTGGAGGGCTTCCTCCTCCACTTCCAGGGTGATGTAACATCCTTTTGACTGTGGTTTCCTCTTAGGATGTGGGTAGGGGGTGAGGGGGTTGTCCCTGCCTGGCTGCCTTCCAATTATCCTTCATCAGTGACACGTGAGGTGAGATTTCTTTCTAGACTGTGTCACAGTCACCCCTCTCAATGTGGCCCTTTTATCCTTTGCTGTGGAGGTGCTGTTCAGTTAGCTTTCAGGTCCTTTTCAGATGGAATTGTTCCATATGTAGCTATATATTTGTTGTGTTCATGGGAGGAGGTGAGTGCAGGATTCTTCTACATGGTTATGTCAAACTCTCCTCAAAGGAGATGTACTTTGAATTCAGTCCCAAAGATGAATTATTTTAGGAAATTATTAACCTTCTACAATGATGACAATGGCAAAAATGCACAAAATAACTAGACTTTTGAGGGGAGAAAAAAACAAGTAGCCCTGAAAAGGTGAAAGTTTAAATCCTGGATTATGGAGAGCTCTACAAACAAAATCATGGAGATCTATAAGTGTAGATTATCTCAACCTAAGTCCCTGTCAGGGCCCATGGATTTTGAGACCTGTAGGTGCTTCCAGAAGAAGGGGCAGTCTGGGCCAGTTACATGAGTGTTATAGGAAGAGGAAAAAGAGGAGTCATAGTAAAAATATAAGGAAGAGAAGGCATGTGCTTAGAGATACTACATCGAAGGTTAAGAAAAGTTTGTGTCATAAAAGTAGGAATGTATTTCCAAATGATAAAGCTATTGGCAGGAAAAGTATAGTCTTCTCTCTTTCTCACCCCCCTCATTGTTTAAAGGATCTTCCTGAGTAACTGTGAACTCTTCCAGAAACAAACTGTGGCATTGCTAATGTCTCATCCAAAAGCTTAAATTACTCTTCTTCTTTAAAAAATGAGAAATCAGATTTTATTAAGCTAAAACAAGTTCATACCCAGAAGACTTAATACTTGTTTTGAAACATGTTGTGAAGATTACCACACGAAGGCAATAGCTAAAGTTTTTATTCTATATGTGTGTGACCATCCTGGTTAGTTTCCAATGTGATATATGACATATAAGATCACTCTGTTAGCTGAATAAAAGATTATCAAGTGAATCTTGAATTCTTTTCTCCTTTTTTTTCCTAGAGAAAAGAAAACAAGTTACATATTTCAATAATTTTCTTTTGTCGAAGAAAAAATGATCTCCTTTTTAAGTGAGAATGAAGCCCATGGGTTTCAGAAATCAAGCCGAGGCTCCTGCAGCCTCCAAACAGTCTGTTTTATTCCTTTGTACATTTTAAACCATTTCAGATTTTCAAACGCAGTGGAATTTATTCAACCAATTTTTATAGAGTGCCTGTCCTATACCCTGTGCTGTGCTGGGTGCTGTTGATGCAGCAACACACACATAGACAAAAGTCTCTGCCCTCAGGAGGCTTCTAATCCACTGGGGGAAGATGGACAATACAAAATAAGTAATATGGTTTGGCTAGAAATGGCAAATATGTGTGAAGGAGTATAAGAATTATACAAGGGTGGGTGTGAGTTGAATCTTTAAGCAGGAGAGCACAGAAGAACTGAATGAGAAGATGACATTTCTGTGAAGATCTGAGGGAGGTTAGGGACTGAGCTGTCTTGCAAACAAGGTCAAGTGCTCCCAGAGCATCCCTACTAACCCTGCTGGAGCAGGTCAGGATAGGTTGAGGACTGAGTACTGACTGTTGGCAAGGAGAATGTGGACAAAAGCCTGACTGGAGTGTATTCAAGAGAAAATCGGAGAGGAATTGGACACAGTGAATAAAGAGAACGTATGTAAAAGTGATTTTGCTGTAACACAGAACAGAGATATGGGGCTTTAGCCAGAGGATAGATTAGTGTCAGTTGGTGTCTAGGGATTATTTATCCCTTTTTTTCTTCCCCCCTCACCAAGGGAAAAGCAGTGGCATTTTTCTGGCGTATGTACTTGTGTTGATCATCTTTATGTAAATAAGAGAAGGTCTGGTGCACAGGTGAAGGGATTGGTCTTAGAAATATGGAAAGTTTCCACAGAAACAGGAAGGAAGGAAGAGGATGTGGACCCAGAGGCAAGAAGGCAGGTAGCTGTGGTAGGAAGCTATGAAGTACAGTGTGAATGAGCAGACAGACCTTTAACTGCATGAGTTAAGAAAGAGTGAAATTAATTTTAACGTTCTCAGGATACTTAACCCAGCAAAGGATGCTGGGATATGCAGTGATGATGAAATAATGGACATTTCTTAACTAAATAAGTGCTTTTTAAGCACAAGGTCAGGGATATGTCTATATGTGATTATAGAAGTGATGATGTGTTTAATCCCTCAAGATTGTTAGGGAATTTAACCCCCCAAATTTATCATGGGTTAGCCATTTTGTTATTAGATACAATATGAAGGGGAAATATATGGTTGAGTAATTATTCAGGACCCAAGGAAAGTTATTGAATTTGGATCAGCACATACGAAGCCAAATTTAAATAAAATATTTTAGCACACCGTGTCTTATGTTCTGATTAAGTTATTAATTTGTAGTCAGAATCTAAAGAGGAGTATCCCTAGTGACTTAGACTCTAGGTGCTTATGAAACAAAGGGGGAAACATGCTATTAATGATAAGCAGAGAAGGAATAATACTCAACCTCAGATGAGAAGACAGTGTTTCTAACTTTATTATATATACTCGTCTGCTGGGATGGCAATAACAAAATGCCACAGACTTAATTTCTGTAGCTTAAACAACAGAAATTTATTTCTCACAGTTCTGGAGGCTGAAAATCCCAGATCAAGATGATGGCTGGTTTGGTTTCTGGTGAAGCATCATTCCTTGGCTTGGAGATGTCCACCTTCTGGATGTGACCTCACATGGCCTTTTCTCTGTGTGGAACTCTTCATCTTCTTATAAAGACACTATTCCTATTGGATTAGGGCTCCACCCTTGTAACCTCATTTAATCTTAATTCCCTCCTTAAAGACCCTGTCTCCAAATATGGTCACATTGCAGATTAGGGCTTCAACCTATGAACTGGGAGGGAGAGGGTACTAAGATAATAACATTATATTAAAGGTTTACTAGAGGTACAAGTTACTAGAACCTCTTAAGCATTTATTCGGGCCACTGGCCTGATGGAAATTTGATTCTCTTCTCAATGCATTGTTCTCAGAGTATATCAGGAGGTACATGCTTTATGAGCATATTTGGACTAACCCATCAGATGAGTCTCTTGCCATGACAGAAAAAGGAGATGGAAAAAGATGAAGGTCATCACAGAAACAATGACATCTTCTGCTGGCATGTTGTTGGATAGTATCCAAATTCCCTAACCTAACATCCTCTACAGCCTATCCCCTTCACTGTTAGCAGCCAAATGCACCAACGCTCCAGCCACCATTCTCTGAACATGCCACATCCTTTCATAACTCTAGGCCTTTGAATAGACAAGTTACTCTGCCTATAAAGATATCTATCTGCTTCTTCACCTGACAAAATCATACCCATACTCCCAGATCTGGTTCAAATGCCACTTCTCTCAAGCTTTTATTACTCATTCCTCACTTTCAGACAATTATCTTTTTTTTTTTTAAAGATTTTATTTATTTATTTGACAGAGAGAAATTACAAGTACACTGAGAGGCAGGCAGAGAGAGAGAGAGAAGGAAGCAGGCTCCCCGCTGAGCAGAGAGCCCGATGCGGGGCTGGATCCCAGGACCCCGAGATCATGACCCAAGCCAAAGGCAGCGGCTTAACCCACTGAGCCACCCAGGCGCCCCAGACAATTATCTTTTTAATTCCCATCCTCCCCCATATTCATTTCACTTGGCATACTTGTAGCGATCTGTTAGCATAACTCTTTCCTCCAATATACTATAGTCTCTTGGGAAAAGTAGTCCCTTCTTGTTTTGTTGTTCTTTGTACCCACAGTCCCTGGTGCAGTTCCTGACACATGATGAAGACCCAATGAACATATGAGTAATAAATGGATGTATGAGTGTACAATTCAATTATTCAACAATTATTTCCTGAGCCCCTCTCATGTTCCAGATACTGCCAAGGTGTGGGGAGTACAAAATAGCAAAGGAAATAGACACAGCCTCATTATTGAGCTTGGAGCCTGGAGACAGAGACAGAAAAAAGCATAAACCAGTAAATACAAGAATTTTAAATTGTGTTATGTTCTGGGAAGAAAATTAACACTGTTCCATAAAATAAAAGAATAGAATGAATATACCTTTGATAGGGTAGTCAGGGAAGGCCTCTCTGAGAGACGAAATGTCAACTGAGAGCTGAAGGACAAGAAGACGACATTAGTAAGAGAATGTTCCGGAGGAAGGGGACAATATGTACAAAGGTCCTGAGAGATAGGAAAGAGCTGTTTAAAGAACTGAGAATAGGTAAGGACGACAGGGGCATGGTGAATCAAGAGAGAGACAAGTAGAAAATGATATCTGAGGTAGGCAAGAACCAAATCTTTCGGGGCATGGAAGTTTTGGGGTTCTGTTCTGTTTTGTTTTGTTTTTATCCAAATGCAGTATGAAACCAACTTATGTTTTACAAAAACCACTATGGCCACTGTAAAGGATGGTTGGAGGAACAGCAATGGATGAGGAGGGATACAGAGTAGAAGATATTTGTTGTACTGTTGGGGAAAGGGGACGAAGGCTTGGACAAGGCTGACAGGGCCAAAAGGCTGGAGAGACATTTTGGGCGAGGAATCAATGAAATTTAGTGAATAAATGGCTGTGGGAAATAAGAAAAGGAATAGTTAAGGAGACTTTCAGTTTTCTGACCTGAGCAACACATGGTGCCATTTGCTTGAAAGGGAAGACCTAAGTAGAGATAGTCCTGAGGGGTGTGGTGAGGATGAGAATGGAGAGTTCTGTTTTGAGTTCTCCTGCCTTAAAATAAAAACAAGTAGCAACATTAGGTGGTTGGTTAGATATGTAAGTGTGGAGCTCAGAGGAAAAGATTGGAAGCCATTACTACAAAGACTGCATTGAAAGCCATGGGAAATAGTATCAACAAAGAAAAGTAGTCTAGAATTAAGCCCTGAAGCAACAACCACCAGTGATCTCAGCTATGATTCAGAAATCAATCAATGAGCTATCTGTAAAACAGATTTGGGGATGGTGGAGAAGGAAAGAGGGAGAATGATAGAGAACCCTTCACATTAGGTCAGCCAAGGGGTAATGCAGGCTTCAAGTAGAATAAGTGAGAAAGGTCCTCTTTCTGTCATCATATATGCTTTCTCATGGCATTCTCATTTCATGTCCTAATGCCAACTATTGCTTCTAGGTTTATATATTAGGCTTAATATTTCCACTTGCTTACTGAACATCTCATTTTTGTATTCCATCAGTCCCTCAAACCGAAAGATTCAGATCCACCTCATCTGTTTCATCCATACATAGTTCTCTTTTTAAACACCTACTTCCATTGATAGCACCATGGGCCTCTCTGACCAGGAGGTAACAGGTTGATCTGTAACTGAATCTATTCTCTCTTATTCCTTTTTATTTTCCTTAATGATATAAGTTGCCAATTCTGTTGATAACCCATCAGTAATGTTATTTAATCAAGCTGAGCTAAATTATAAAATATAGTCCAAAAATATCCTCTACTATCATAAATACTAGTAAATAAAATTCTTTTAATCAGAGATCCAGTTTTACTATTTTTTTAAGAAGTGTACTTTCTTCAAATCTTCCTCCTAAAAATTTATCTTCAGACTAAGATATGGTATGAGAAAAATTTAACCAGTCTGCAGAGAGATTTAGACTGGCAAAGCCATTCAACCCTAGCAGAAGGAGCTACTTTGGTTCTATTTTTATCATCACTTTTAGGAATGAATCACTGAAAGCAGAGAGAGAAATAGAGATGAATAGGAAAGACTTGGGCCATCTAATTCATCTCTTTGTTAGTGCGGGGAAGTTTCCTATATCAAATGCCTGTGGGATGTTGTGCAATAAAAGTCTTACATTGCAACATTTCAGTCATTTTCATAAGGTGACTAATTATCTTTTAAGTTGCTCTGAGCATCGTTCTCTAGACTCTTTTCCATGTATCCCTGCCATATGAGAGCTGTGTGCCTTGGTACACAGAGATGGCCTAGGATCTCAAAGGGATTAGTTCCAATTATTTTTCCCTGGCAGTGGTGTCTACATGAAGTTGACCTCACTCTTGATGACTCTTTTTGTGACCAGTGGCACACATTTGTGAGATCATTATCCAGAACAAGGAGTGGTCCAATTTGTTGCCTTAGGATGGTTAAAAACTAATAAGAACCTCTAGGGATCAGACATGGTTCTTGGCACCTAATGGTGGAGATACACTATTTGAATGGGGTTTTTCAACAGAATACTTGATCTGGGATGATCTCCTCATTATCTGTACAGTGGAAGGGAAAGGTAGAAAAGGGTTAGCATTTGGGAGGATTATTGTTTTTCAGTTCTCTGACTATTAGTTACCAATTAGTTTAGGCAAGAGAGGTTCACATGAACCAAATGAAGATTATAGTTTTTAACTGACTTCTGAAACTTCAATTATAAGAATATTGTAATTTTTGCATTTTTTTAAAGTTCCTCCTCGGTAGTCAACAGCACTCATAATTAACTGCTTGTAGAAAGCAACAACTTAGGAACTCCGGAATGGCTTGAGATCTTACATTTCATAAACCACACTTTTCATTTACAGAGTCCTGATTTACTCTTTTAAGCAGCTGCCACTTTATAATGCTGCTTGGGGTTTGTTTTCTCTTCCACGGTCAAGTCTATAAAGGCCAAGATCAGGCAAAAGGCCTTGGTTGGCTTACAAAGTTGGCAGAAGGTCATGTCTATCTTGGCTTTTCTTAAACGTTGTAGAATGCTGGCAACTACCCAGCAGCTGACCCAGAACTGTTTTAACACAATATGTAACTAAAGTAAAAAGAAGTAACAGTTTGAAGGCTTATCAGAAATGTGAACAGACGTGCCTGGATTTAGTGAGGTAGGGGGCCAAAAGAAAGAAGAGTTCCTTTGGTCCACAGTGCACGTGAACTCAGCATTTTCCCCTCCCTGTTACCATGGGCAAGCATTCTTGGTCTCATCTGGTGTTCTGGAGAGCCCTAAAGCCACAGGGATCATAACAGCTGCAATAAATAAAGCATCTATTCAGTACATTTCGATGCCAAATATTATTCAGCATTCTTTTGGCCTTGGCTTGATAGAAAACAGCATGGTGAACTTACTACCTCTCTTTACTACAGTAAGCCTCAAGTAACTCTGAAAGATATAACATTTCAAACCAACACAGCAAAATCACTATTCCTTCTGTTTTTAAATTAAGATGATAATACAGAGGACCCCAAAAATGTAATAAATGAAGTCTATTGTCTCTAGTGAAGATGTATTAGAATTGGTAGTAGGCTTTTTTATTCTTCTCAGGGAATATAATGAGAAACGTTCAGAATATGTGTCCATGCAAATGTATGGGTTGGAGGGAGATCTTTAAAAAATAAATGTTACATATGTGGCAATATGAGGAAGAATATTATTAAGGAATTTCACAGAATTTTTATGTAAAATCTCATCATACAGTATTATGATCTCAGGGATATTTGGTGATATTTACTGAGTCTTTTGAGAGTTCATTTATTCAGGTCGTATTTTAAGGAGGAACTTATAAGATTCAGATCTAAAATATAACTCTGTAATATGCCCAGCTGATCCCATTAAATCCAGCCCGAAAAGGAGCAGTATAATGATGTGAACAATTCCCATTCTTTGAGTTGTTACACCTCACTTGAAATGCATTCCTTCTGGATTAACACAGCAGTTCCTCTTTGTTTCTCTCTCCAGACTGAAGTTCAGCTGTGCTACCTGGAAGCACAAAGAGATGCTGTTGAGCAGATGTCCCTCAAGCTCTACAGTGAGCAGTACACCAGCAGCAGCAAGAGGAAAGAAGAGTTTGCCGATATGTCAAAAGTTCATTCAGTGGGAGGCAATGGGTAGGGAGCTATTCTTTTTTGTTGTTTGACTGTTGCTAATCTCTACTTTTTCAGTGATTCGCCACCGGTTGGTGTATGACAGGCATTTCCTCCTCAGCACACAGACCCAGGCAGGCTCAGGAGAGTAGGCACGTGTGTCCTGTTGCATTTGTGCAGGAACTGTGGATTTTAGTGGCCCCTGTCATCTAGCCCAGAACATCCTAACTTGGTGGTTCTTTTTTCAAAGCAGCCTTTTTACAAGTTTTGAATCTCTGTTTCAAAGCAAATATGGTAGGAGCGTTTGTGGGACTACACTGGGCCTATGGTGTTGGTCTTTCTTCTTCATAAATCTTTTTTCTGTGTTTTGTCCCCCTTTTTAAATTTTACCATTTATTTTAAAGTCTACCCAAGGAACTTTTAAATATCAAAAACTCACTGGAAATTTGGGAGAACAAAATTTTCCTGACAACACAGATATTTAATAATTCTTTAGATACCCTGGGTTAGCCAGTCAGCCTCACATAAAGTCAATTGGAATAACAGACTAGTGCTAGCATTGCCTAGGGTACGTGAAAGGACCAGACATCTTCAGTGACCCACCAGTTTCATTCAGCCTGAGACATATGGCTGTATTTACCTTATACTAACTCTCCATACTATTAAATAATTAGCTCATGCATTCAGATATTTCCAGTTGGCTTTAAAGTTATGCAAATATTGTGTGTGTGTACATACAGTTTTTTCTCTTTTTGTCTTTTCAGGCTCAGTTCTATTATTTTATAGGTAATTATTAAAGGATAAAACAGTACTAATTAAATTTAATTATTTCATTATTTTAATGACTTAATAATAGTATACTCATAAAAATGGAAACAGTAACCTATTTCAGTTTTATACATGAGCCAGACAGCACGGGGGAGAAACTGTTCCCCCAAGTTCCATTACATGTTAATAAACGTCATACAAACCTATGGGGTGTGACTGTAGCCAAAATATTTCCTGAAAAGCCAAGAGGAAAGAAATCTTTTCATGCATTTGTTTGCATTTGTATTTTAAGTGCTTATAGTTACAGATATTTGGGGATAAATTAAGTACCGATTATAAATTCTGTCTTGTGATATAACCCAGGTTCTAAGAATCTAGGGAGAGGAGAAGAGTCATAATTCTATTTAGGAAATGGCAATGGACTTTTCAAATTTTCAAATTTCAAATTTTCAAACCTATGTAGTTTGCTGCTCTAGCAGGGTTATTTTATAAATAGACACATTATGTATATATTTGATTTATCTTATGTGATTCAGGAGATGTTCCTAAGGACTCATAAAAAGAAAAGTATAGCAGCAAATAAGAAAGAAAAGGTTAAATCTTGGAGCATGAACAATAAGCTGTTTTGAGGCTTTTAATGTGCTTTAATTTCTCTCAATGCCTAAATAGTCTTTGGTGTGGATGCAAGCACAAACTTTAGGTCACATTCTCATGTTTTCTAAAAGCCCTGGGGACTGAGCAGGCACCACGTGCTTCTGACCTCAGATTCCAAGGACTCAACCTGAACACTTACTCTGGGCTCCACAAATCATACATTTGCCCTGGGAATTGCTTAGTTAACAACAAGCATTGTTCTGTGAAGTGGGAGTAGGTGAACTTGCCTGATATCCTTTGTTTATGCTCCTTGGGGTGCTGAAGGCTGTGCATTGTGCAGTAATTTAAGAGTGTGCTGAAGAAAAGGCAGCTATTTAATACTAAGGACAAAAACCATATACTCCTTTCTATTTTTTGTTTATATACAGAAAAGCATTGTTGGAGGAATGTATGTGGGTGAGGTTATCTGGGGTGTCCTGCCCCTAAGACTCCCTGCTCCCACAGTCAAATCCTTAATTCTGGAGCCTTAAGAACACAGCCTTGTAAAATTATCTGCTCCAATGATACATAAACTTCATTAACCATTCCTTTTGTTGCATAGAATGAGCATTGTTTCCAATAAGCAACTGTGGGAATAGTGTGGGCTTTCTAGGGTCTTCATTCCAGATACAGATGTCCAAGCCACCAAAGAGAAAATTAAGCCGGTGATACAGTTCATGTATTTTTATTTCCTCCCCATGTCTACGTGCGTACTAAGAGTATGTAGTTGAAAAAATGTATAAGCTACTCCAGGGAAGACTCAGCTGCTAGACAGAATGTGATCTTAAATTTCTACAAAGTTTACATAACCACAGTATTGCTTAGAAATGAATTTTAACCTCTCTGGCTTGATGAAAAGTTCGCTATCAAGGTGATAGAACAGAACTTATATTCAACTATGAACTGTGTGTTTAGCCATCATGAATATGTGTGGCAGAAAGATCTCCTCGAGTGTATGTGAGGCTGTGTGAGCACAAGTAACAGCGTTGTTTACCTATGGGAGACATTTGGCACTGGCTACCGCATCATGAAGTGGGAAACTGGCTTCCCGGAGGGACATGCGATGCATGAGTCACTGACGATTCTCTGTGGGAGCAGACTGGTGCTTTTCATGCCTGCCAATTTAAATGAAAGCGCTTACAGATGGTTTTGTTTCTTTCACCCAGTCAATGTTCCCTGAAGGCCTACTGTGTGAGCAGCACGATGACCTGGGCAGAGTTTATCGAGAACACTTAACCGTATATTTTGTCACGTGTACCCATACCTTCCTGGCACCTCTTTCTATCAAGAGGTTGTCTGATTTCATTTTTGAAATGAATTCCAGAGATGCTGTTTAATTTACTAAGTAGCATCCTACTTGCTCTCAGGACTTACTGTCGATCACAAACCATGTCTTTTGTTCAGTTTATAAATCATAGTACTGGACGGCAAAAAGGCTAGGTGGCTGGCGTGCCTGGGATGATTGGTGAAGTTGCAGCTGAGACCTCAGTGCTGAGTGGACAGTTCACTCTGAGGATTTCATTCAGACCTTGATAAACACTTCTTCCTCTGAATCCTCTGTTGTGCATATTCCATAGTGTATGAAATTAAATTATGGTATTTTTCTACTCTGGAGAAACTGAAGAGTCTTAAGGAGATTTCATTAAAGCCATAAGGAAGTTTGGGCAAAATGGGAGGTAAGCTTAAGTGAAAATAAAATCAATTTCATTTATTTGCCAAATATTACTGATAGGAAGTACAGAGATTAAAGGCCAAAAGGAGAATGCTCACAGTTTGGTAGGAGGGGCCAGTTTGTAAGCAATGTAGACTAAAGGGCCATTAAGTGCTAAGTTTGAGGTCTTTATTGGGTAGGGGCTGTGGCTCCTGGAAGGCAGAGCTCAATTCTGACCATGGTGGGGGACTTGGAGCAGATCAGGAAAGATAGCAGAGAGAGGGTTATGGACTTGGTCCATAATTTTTGAAAGAAGGCTTGGTCAGTGATGTTGAGCATCTTTTCATGTGTCTGTTGGCCATCTGTATGTCTTCTTTGGGAAAGTGTCTATTTAAGTGCTCTGCCCATTTTCTAAAAATTGGATTATTTGTTTTTTTGGTGTTGAGTTGTGTAAGTTCCTTATATACTTTAGATATTAACTTTTGATCAGATAGGTCATTTGCAAATACCCTCTCCTATTCAGTGGGTTGTTTTTTTGTTTTACTGATGGTTGCCTTTGCTCTGCAAAAGCTTTTTATTTTGATGTAGTCCCAGTAGTTTATTTTTGCTTTTGATTCCCTTGCCTTAGGAGATGTGTCTAGAAATATGTTGCTGTGGCTGATGTCAGAGAAATTACTGCTTGCTTGTGTTCTCTTCTAGGATTTTTATGGCTTTGGGTTTCGCATTTATTTAGGTTTTTAATCCATTTTGAATTCATTTTTGTGAATGCTGTTAGAAAGTAGTCCAGTTTTGGGGTGGTTGGGTGTTCAGTCAGTTAAGCATCTGACTCCTGATTTTGGCTTAGATCATGATCTTAGGGTTGTGAGATCAAGTCCCATGGCTCTGCACTGGGCATGGAGTCTGCTTAAGATTCTCGCTCTTCCTCTGCCTCCTGCTCCCTATCTCATCCTCTCTCTCTCGAAACAAGAGAAAGTAGTCCAGTTTTTGTTTTGTTTTTTTTGTTTGTTTGTTTTGTTTTAACATGTAGCTCTCCAGTTTTCCCAGTACCATTTTTATTGAAAAGACTGTCTTTTCTTCATTATATATTCTTGCCTATGTGTATTGTAGCATTATTTACAATAGACAAGGCACAGAAGTAACCTAAATGTCCATTGATAGATGAATGGATAAGGAAAATGTGGCATGTATACACAATGGAATATTACACAGTCATAGAAAAGGATGAGATCATACCATCTAAAGCAACATGGATAGACCTAGAGGTTATTAGCTAAGTGAAATAAATCAGACTGAGAAAGACAAATACCATAAGATTCCACTCATAAATGGAGTCTAAAAAAAATGAACAAACAAAAAGCAGAATCAGAATGATAGCTACAGAGAATAAGCTGATGGCTGACAGAGAGGAGGGGGTAGGAAGTGAGCAAAATGGTTGAAGGGGAAAGGAAGATCTAGGCCTCCAGTGATGGAATAAGTCACAGGAACATAAAGCAGAACATAGGGAATACAGTCCATCATATTGTAATAGTGATGTAATGGGACAGATGGTAGCTATACTTATGGTGAACATAGCATAACATACAAATCTGTCCAATCACTAAGTTGTACACCTGAAACTAATGTAATATAGTGTGTCAGCTCTACTCAAATAAAAAAGAAAGAAAGAAGGCTGGATCAGGGGAAGAGCTTTTCAATTTAATCTGAACAAATGTTTTTTTGAGCACCTCCAAAGACAGACCATGGTCCCTGCCTTACAGTCTAGGAAGAAAGTGTGGCAGTAAGCCAGTATTTACTTGGAAAATGAGAGATAAGGGGAAGCAGATGTTGCTAGGGGTGCTCGGAGGAAGAGGGTAGGCTCCATGTGGCCAAGCTGCATATGTTGTGCTCTCCACACTCTGCCCCGCTTCTGGTGCTTGGTGTGTACTAGATGCTTAATCAATGAATGGATTCATAAATGAGTAGCTCAAAGTGATCTGGGGCTCAGAGAGAGGGAGCAAAGGTCTGGAATAATCAGCTGCCCGCTGGTTCCATCTGACCGTAAAGCAGAATGGAAAATTGGGGGTGTGTGAAAAACAAGGCTTGTGAAGAAGGTAAAGTCCTGCTCCTGGAGTTAATTATTGAATTCATGGTTCTTGACCAGGGTAGTGTGTGCATCAGAATCAACTGAGGCACCTTTAAGCTAAGAAATGCCTGCCTACCCCACCCCACTGAAAATTCTGATTCAGTAGGCAGGCACGAGTCAAGATATAAATATGTTCTAATGCCCACTTCCAGTTGAGAACCTTTGCACTAGTGGTTTTCAAAGTGTGTTCTTTGAGCCAGCAGTATCAGTATTTCCTGGGAATTTGTTAGAAACGCCAATTCTTAGTCCCACTCCAGACCTACTAAATTGGAAAGTCTAGAGCTGGGGACCAGCAACCTTTGTTTAATGAGTCCTCCAGGTGATTCTGATGCTGCTGTTTGAAAAACACTGCTTTAGTCAGTGAAGGTTTTAGTTTAGAAATTAATTGAGAATGTGGAGATTGAATTGGAACTGAAGCCAGAAAGAATTGATGACCCATCAGATGAGGGGAATGAGGAAGAGAGAGAAAGGAGCCACTCTCATGTTCTAATTCCTAGTTCAGGGAAGAGAAAGAAAATAGGAGGATTTAGATTCAAATGAGCTTTGTGTCATTTAACATTGAATATTTGTTGAACAACTGTTAAGTGCAGGCTGTACCGGGGATGCATAGACAATGGGACGCAGTGTGTGGCAGATGGATGTAAATCAGGAAGACCTTCCAGAAGTGTCATGGAATATGCCTCATGGCCAGAAGTGACCATGAGAATGCTTCCTATGGAGTTAGCAGTGTGTACAGACTTCTAGAGCCAGTGAAGACTGCCCGGCATGTCAGTTTTGAAACAATATTCCATCAGTGGTGTGGAGAATAGATTGGCATGGACAAGAGTAGGCTTTGCTCCATTAAGATGCTATTCTAGTCATTCAAGTTAAAAATAGGGCCTGAACTAGGACCATAACAATGGAAGCTCAAAGTTTCCAATGGAAACTGAAGGAAGAAAGTTGAAGACAGGCCTTGGCCACCATGTGTGTAGGGGGCATTAAAGGAGGGGAAATTGAAGAATGGATTTCCATGATTTGGTCTTGTGCCCTTTGACAGATAGAAGGACATGTCACTCACTGAGGTGGGGAAGAAAAAGGAAGAGCAGGAGTGGAGGAAAGAATCTGAGTGTTCGAGACGTGGCTCTTTAGATGGTCTGTGGAACATCCAAGTGTAAATGCCCAGGGAGCAGGTCTAGAGCTCAGAAATGTTTGGGGCTCCTCAACCATGAACAAGAACAGTGTGGCAACTCTGAGGTAGCAGAGGCTTCGAGAGGTGGAACTTACATTATAGTAAACTACTCCTCTACCCAGATGGACATGACATTATCTTTAAGGAATGTTTGTTTGAAAAAAGTATGGGTAATCCGAACATTTTGATTTCAGTTGGAATCTTTCCTGCTATATTAAACAAGTCTTCCAAAGTAAAAGGTCCATCACTGAGGATTCCAGGTGGTATCTTGATTGGCAGGAATTAGGGCCATAGTCACCTGTTATTTTCTTTCTCAAAGTTATAGGTAAAAGCTTGTGATCCTAGATTTAGAGTGAATTAGGACTCCTCAGATAGCTTCCAGTGACATAAATGATATTTACCTTTATAGATACTCATTAATTCTCTCTAGTCTAATTTTTTTTTTAAAGGAGGAGAGAGTATCTCCTAGATTAAAAATTAAAGACTGGAGTTCTGGTTGGCATTTCACTACTTTTTAGCTGTGTAATTTGATTGGGACACTTAACTTCCTCAGAAGGCAATATCTCTGTCTGTAAAATGGGAATAGTTATCCCAGCCTACTTCGTATTCTTAAAATTTTTATTAATTTTTTTATTACCAGTGTATAGTTGACATACAATGCTATATTGGTTTCAGGTGCATAACGTAGTGATTCAGCAATTCCATACATTGAGCAGTGCTCACCATAAGTGTAGTTACTGTCACCATACAATGTTATTACAATATGGTTGACCATATTCCATATGCTCTACTTTTCATCTCTGTGTCTTACTAATTTTATAACTGAAGTTTGTGCTTAAGCCCCTTCACCTATTACCCCCTACTCCATATACTTTTGTCACACAGAAGTATAATAATTGAAAAGAAAATACCTAAAATACCTGTAATGTAATAGATATATAAAAGTTAGTTAATGAAATATACTTTGAGAAACTACTATGTTGCAGGGAGTGGTATGAGATGCTAGGAATAGAAAAGATACAAAAAACTTAAATCTCTGTAGTCCTGTCTCGTGAGGGAGAAAGACAAAGACACTGAGATACATCCTTATGAAGCAGTAAAATTCAAGGTAGAGTGTACTACGGGGGTACCTAGGAGGTCTGCCTAATCAGGGAGTTTTTTTTTTAAATAAAGATTTTATTTATTTATTTGACAGAGAGAAAGAGGTCACAAGTAGGCGGAGAAGCAGGCAGAGGGAGGGAGAAGCAGGCTCCCCACTAAACAGAGAGCCCGCTTTGGGGCTCAGTCCCAGGACCCTGAGATCATGACCTGAGCTGAAGGCAGAGACTTAACCCACTGAGCCACCAGGTGCCTTGACCCTGGAGGTTTATGATGGGAGGGAATATCTGAGCTCTCATAAAGGTGCACAGATTAGCTATTAGAAAAAGGTTGGGTAGAAGGACGGTGAGGATTTCAGCTACAAGACTAACTTTGTAGGGAGGGTATGTATGTGTGAGACTATGTGTGTATTGAGGGCTTACTATAAATAACCATTTGATGTTGTTGAAGCAGAGGGACATGGAACTCTTTTTTGACTCTGCTTCCTGGGATCAGGAGGGAATACTAAGTAAGTTCTTAGGGACTTCTACTCCAGTGATAAAGTTCTAGAAGATACCTCAGTCTCATTGGTCATATGTCAGGCTTCCTCTGGCGATAGGGAAACTCGGGCAATGTCTGCAGATGGAGACATAGTCAAGGCCTATGCCCTGTATCTGAAAATGTACAAGTAATCCCCTCCTCACAACACAAGGTTTTGGTGTAAATTTTACTCCCCAATCCAAACAGGATATACAGGTAATTCCCAAGCACAACAGGCTGAACTAAATGGACTTTATATGGACAAAAGGTTAAGTTTGGCAGAAAGGATGAGGCCATTCTCCTTCAGAAAAGGAAGCATCTCTGTATTTCTATGAAAAAACATGCATAGATATCTATAAAGCATCACCAAAGGGAAATAATTTTGACAAATGAAAACAAATACATCACTATTTAAACTATTGTTTGATTAAAGATCAAATTTGATTCTCTAAATTAATTAAGCAGTAAGATACACTGAATGATTTTAACCACCTGAGAAGGGATATAATCACCCTGGATTTTACTGCTGCAGAGTGATCGTCCTCACTTTGTGTTGAAACCGTGTCAGTAATACGGTTTCTGCAGGTAGACGAACATAGATGCCTACTCATACTCTTTTCCTCACACAGAATGACCATTTTGAATTTGTGCTCAGTGGGTGTTTTGGGAACATTGCTACATAAAATGTCTTCTTTTTGGTACACACCAGCCATAAAATGGAGTACTATCTCTTATTTGTGCTAACGTTGGTAATGCACTCACAGACCAATCACTAGGCAACCCAAAGAAACTTTACTTACACCACAAATTTCTACTTTCTTCCTCTGACTCTTGTCCTGTCTCAATCTAATGAATAGCTGATCGGTGTGCATTCCGTGGTTTGTTTTTTTGTTTTTGCTCCATCTTTTGTACTCTGATGTTATTAAATACTCAGATCACAATACATCATACACTCAAAAAGAGCAAGAGCTGTGTGGTTACCTTCTGGGTGACTGATATTCTGGGTATTATGCAATTATTAGACTAGGTCTTTCTGGGCTAAAAAAAAAAATCTCACTGGTAGAAATGTACTCATCGGAGTCATGATATTATACCCTTTTAATGTGCAAATACATTTAACTAATTTTAGACCTGGACAGTCTTCCACTTCAGTGATCTAATGCCATCCGTGCCAGGATCCAGCAAAGGGCAAACCAGAGAGGCAGAAGCGTACTTTCTGGGAAACTATTACTTCCATGTTAAAAATAAGTCAACTAAGAAAGATACATATTTGTATCTCCCTTCCGTGTTAATTTTTGTAGTGCTTTGGAGAGTTGATGAGGCCCACTAAAGAGGCAGAGAGATGCTAGCAGGGACAATTAGAGGGTACCAAAGACAGAGTTAATCTACCTCGTTGTAATGGGCAGAGCTTAACTCTTCTCATTAAAATTTATTCCTTTATTCATTCCCCCCATCTTCTTCACAAAGGATTTGAGTCAACTTACAAAAATATTTACAATAAAATAAGATAAATATTTGACTGAAATAAGTTAAGCAAAAGTAAAATGTGTGTCAGAAAACAAATGAATGCATATTCTCTGCATGTTCTCAAGAGGTGTTGTAATTTGGCTCTCAATTTTCCATACTAAAGAAAAGAAAAAAAAGTCTCCTCCATCATAAACTTCATGGTGTCCTAAGATTCAAATTAATATATATCGAGGGAAGCACAGTTTCTTATGCCACTGAGACCTGAGGAGTTTCTCTGGTAGTTCTTTAAGAAGACAGGCTTCTGTGATACTACATCCGTACAAGAGAAATGAAATTCCCAGGGCAATTTGTAAATGTAGGTTGAAGAAATGATGTCAAAGCATAATTCAGTAAAAGCAGGTCCACAAGTAAGTAAAAACCCTGTGGTCTGAGCATAACACTCTCTGGGCAGGTCAGGCTCGGTGATGGAGATCATTCTAAGTGGGCTCTCCATGTTAATTCTGCTGCCAGCCTATTGTTAGAGATTAAGTGGCAGAGAGTAATTTCCAGATTATTTACTTCTTCCACGAACCCTAGGAGTAAATACTCTTTATTGCCTACTAAATCTTTGAGAACCAGTGAGGCCTAGTGTGGGGTAGTCCTTTGACAAAAGGGTAAGCTGCCCAGTTCACCCCGCTGTGCCAACAGCATGTGTAGATCGAGTCCCCTCTAACACACAGAGGATAACATGGGAAGATTTACTCTTTTCTTCTCTTTAAATGACATCATCTCTTGCTTTGTAGTGTCCCTCCATTTGTGTCTGAATCACTACCAATTCTAAATTCTTCAGAATGTTTCTAGCTCTTTGGCTAGAACTTAGTCCAGTGTATTTATCTGGGAATTTAGATAAAGGTCTGACTTCCCTGACAGCCTCACAGAAGCCTCCAAATACATCCAGAAGTCTACAGTGATATTTCTAATTGATAGTTTCTAAGCTCGGAGGTTAGAATTTTGTTCTGCCCCATGGCTTTTGTCACAGTAACCACTGTTTATGGACAGGCCACCCATGAGTCCATGAGAAAGTGGGGCCAGTCATTAACAAATTTGTAGGGTTGATTTTCTTTTTCTCAGGCATTTTCACATGTATGTGGGCATATATGAGAGTTGAGAAAATTACTGCGGGAAAGAACTCCATATTCCTTTTTATTTATTAATGGCAAAGGCAGGCTGCTTTTCTCTTGAGGAAGTCGCTCATGAATTTTCATTCAAAATAGTAAATTAGTGTCCACACTTTAATATGTTTAGAGTGGAAAGGGATTCTACATGCAACTGTGCATATCAGATTCCATGTCTAGAAAGCTGAATTTTATTCTTTAATGATATTATGAGTGGGCCAGGTGCCCCTGTTCCATCTCCCTTCTGTGCTTACATGCCAAATGGAGTAAAGGGTGACGGGAAATTTGGATCTATGATTAGTATTTTACTTCAGTAAAATTCTTAAACCATATTTGTACAAGATTTTGTTACCACTACCTTTAGTGTCTTTTTTGAAAAACAGTGGCAAACTTCCTTGAGCAAATAATGTTAACAGTGAACAGTTAGTGAATATTTGGGGAAAGAATCAATATGCTAAAGAAGCTAGGAAAATTGGATCATTTAATCGGAGTCCCACTATAGAGAAGCTGGTATTTCAGGAATCAGTCCTGTGTTTTTGGATGTGTTTGTGTGAAATGAACCATTAAGCATATGAAAGATGGAGTCTTAAATTTAGCTCCCAAATATATATGACTCAGACTTAGTAGAAAAACTGCCAGGACTTTTTAGTGTTATCTTTTCTTCAACCAATAATTGCTCTATTTTGATGATTTCTTCATTTGGTTGTCTGTTTTAATCAAAATTCCTCAGTGGGCCAAGCTGAAACCTCATATATTCACACACACCTTCCATTGATTTCACTTGGGTGAAACTTTATCTTTTAAGCAAAGTTTAAGTTGAAATGTTGAGTTAATGATGCTCACTTTAAATACCAAAGGCTGAATGCATTTATGTATTCAAACACTTAGCTAGTCAAACATAACTCCCATCAGGGTTTAGAGGAAGGATTATTTCTTAAACTATGCTAGCCTTACAAATAATGTATTGCTACCCAATCTGCAGAAAAATGATACTGAATAAGCTTGTTAGTATTTTATTTCTGTGGTGAAAAGCCCTGGAATCTTTTTGTAACCTTGAAAAAGCAGAGTAAAATGGCAGACAGGATTTTGGGAATTTTTTTTGTCGATTACCCAGACTAGTTAACCCAAACTTAGAAATAAACATTAAAGAAAAATTTGCACATATATTACTCCATAGTCTTGTCTCCATGTCTGTTAAATTCTCTGTGAGTTAAGCATGTTCATAATTCTGCACGTATCTAATGAAAACGGACTTTGAGTTAGAAGGCTATTTCTCCTCATCACATGCATAAGCTTTCAACCTCCTAAAATGGGAATATTATACCTACAACAGTGTCCAACTCTTTTATTGTGAACCCATTTCAGATGGAGTATATGGCAATTTAAAGGAGAAGTATCCAAAAGAATACCATTTTGGTGATGTGTTTGCTTTATAACACTTTCCTAGAGTATTTATGAGTTTGCTTTGTAACATTTTCATAAAGAATATAACAGATCCATAGGCTACTGAGAAGTTATGCTTTGAGATCTTTTAACAGCGAATAGATTACATATTTGAGTGGAGGAATTAACACAAACCGAAACACGACAGAAAATTTTATGAGGAAAATCCCTCCAAAAGAGTAGTTCCCGTGTTTATATCCCTTATAAGATTGTGAGCCACCTGCCACAATTTCAGTTGCCTCTCTCTCTTCTAAAAAGAGAGACTAGGACCTTGTCACCGTGAATTCAAGAAAAGAACCTCGTTCTGAATTCAATCGATAGAATCAGCATATTCCTCAAAGGGATATAAAACTGTTAACTAGTTCTAGCTACCCTTGATAAATTCACTCATCTATGATCCTCTCTGTTTTCTTGTATAGTACCTGGCACTTTGCCTGGAAGACACCGTCTTGCACAAAATTACTTGAAAAACACTTCACACACCTTTGCAGGTAACATAAACATAAGAAAGTAAGCTACTTTCTTACCTAAGAATTTTCCTGAAATAGTGAACACACTTAATTGCATTCATTTCAGAAGCTTTTGAAGAATCAAGAAAGAAATTCTAGTAATTTGTTTGTGATTGGCTACGAAGTTACATATTTGATTTCACTAAATTTGTAAAGTTCCGAGGTCTTTTCTAAGCTGGGAATTAACACACGGCCAAGAATCTGAAATTAGGCACAAATGCTTAAAATAAATGTTTTTGTCTTCAGTATTAGGACCTTACAAGAATTGTTGTTTGGAAAACACTACTGTCGATTCTATACTAATGAAGCAAAATATGAAACCAAAGCATTTACTGTAGCTAACAAACTCAAGCCTACATATTCTCAGCTAAAATGAAAATAGACTAGACTGCAGAAAGGGGGAGTATCTGTGTTAGGTTCATTTGCCTCTTGTGGGTCTTCTGTGTAGACTCCCTGAGAAGAAAGTTGAGGTACATTTAACTAGAAGAAATGGGTTTTTGTTCTAAGCCCCTTGCTAAAGGGAATCATAAAGCTCCATAGATAGAAAGGTATGGTTAAGAGCCAGTGAAAAGATGTCATCGTTCTGAGTATTTTACCATGTAATGTATGTTTGGTTTATTTCAGTCTCCTTAATTTTCAGTGTAGAAAAGGGGAAGATGTAGGAGGAATGGAGGGGGGAGAGCTCACCTCAATTGAGAAGCTACTGCACATAATCTGTAAGTAAGAAATGCACCATTATCATGGACTTGAAGGCAAAACCTCACCTTCAGAAGGAGGGACCAAGCCTGTCTGTGGCACGGGTTGTGCTGGTAGTGGCATCGGGGGAGGAGACCCTATTGTCTCTGCCACATGCTGCTCTTCTGAAGCCACTCTTGCCCAACTAAAGGTTTGTGGCTTCAGTAGCTACCTTCACTCATCATCGTTCACCAGGTGCTATGCTGAGCACTAGAAATGGAAGATAAATTCATTTCTTACCCTTGAATTGTTTGGTCCTAATCAAAATTTCTTTTCTGCATGCACATATGAAAGAGAAAACAGGCCCCTTTATTCTCCTTGCTGACTGATAGTTTTTATGAGACATTCTAAGCACATAATTTCTTGGTAAATAAGGGGAAAGCTTGCTTCAAGATCAGAGGCCCAGTTCTTTAACACAATGCTTATAGCATCCCCTAATAAATTAACATCATCACTGGGGAGCTATCTCTTGGGGTAAATGCTGTTTTTCAGATTTATTTCTCTCCCTTCTTTTTTCTAAGATGGCATCTGGGTTTATGTGACCTTGTGATTCTGAGGTGTGATGAGTTTCCCTGGGCTCACCAAGGCTCTTGGGTAGGGGCTGTCTGGTTTTGTTTGAATGGATTTTGCCCTAGGTATTCCAAAGTTGATCCCCACAGAGCCCATGGCTGTGTTGTTATCTCTTGCTTGGTCAGGAGGTATTTCTGCTGACTAAGCCTCATCTCAACCCCCACTCACCCTGCCAACTCTGTGAGGTCTGGCTTCAGAGGCCCCCCTGCCTCTCCTTGGGGTCAGTGTGCCTTTGTTGCCCTGCCAGCACCTCTGTCAGATTCACTGGGTGAACTCCTAGAAACCTCTTGGGTGGGGAGGGTCAGGTGGGGAGTGAGAGAACAGTGTCCTCATCCAGAAGATAAAAGAACAGGTAGCAAAGGGAGTCCTGACCAAAGTTCTCTCTGATTGTAGTGTTCCCACTCCAGGTGATGGTGAAGTCTCTTCCCAGACTTCCAAGCAGTAAAAGGAGCTGACATCCTGGTGCTTTTGACTTTCCTTTCAACCTGTCTCACATACCTCCTCTCCAGGTCTTAGTCCAAGATAGGGAAGGATCCACATTTTAGCAGGAGCCATCAGCATTCAGTTAAACGTCAGTTCTACGTGTCAGCCAGCGAGCATCCCTGCCCCTGGATGCTTATGGTCTTCATCAGTAATCTTTGTAATTACGGTAAGATAATTAAAATAAAACAAGCTGTTCTAGATCTAGTCTCCTCGGTCACCAGACACACCTTCCGTTTTCTTTGACAGATCGATTAAGATTAAATTAAATTATGAAAAGTGAATGTTCATTTTTGTGGAAAGTAGCCATTTAATGTATAGAGACAGGAACAAGGTAGTAATAAGATACTCACTTGATAAATCCAGATTCATACTTGAGCCCGCTGCTTTGCTGGTTCTGATAGGGTTTTGCTCTGTTACAGTTTGGCAAGGATGTGGTTTCTTTTAGGGAGATGATTTTGGGGGGAAGGACAAAGTCATAGTTTTTCATCCTGCACTTTCATTTTCTGATCACAGTGTTTTAGAAGAATCTGGGCTTTACTTATTCACCAGGCTTTCAATAGAAAATCACATTAATCCTTTTAAGCTCCTTATTCTAATGATTTATTTTGTTGAAAACCATAGTGATCCTCCTTTGAATTTTAATGATTGCTGGCTATTCAAAGATTCATTGTTTTGACTTCCTGTCCTTACCTTTGTTTCCTACACGTCTGTGGGGAACACCTGTCTAATACTGGATCTGCCCCTGGTTCTCACCGGCTTACCAGAGTCACTCAAGCCTATCTCTGAGTGTTAAGCTGAAATGCTGGCTACTCATCCATGACAATAAATGTAGGATATATGTTTGCAGAGATAGGCAGATAGACAGCAGAGGGACAAATAAATGATTGAGTCGTTTCCTGGGGAAAATGATATTTCAGATCGGATAATAAATTGTGATCGTTGTAGAGAAATTAGTTGAATTAGTATTCTTTTTTTTTTTTAAGATTTTATTTATTTATTTGACAGACAGAGATCACAAGTAGGCAGAGAAACAGGCACAGAGAGAGAGAGGAGGAAGCAGGCTCCCTTTTGGGCAGAGAGCCTGATGTGGGGCTCAATCCCAGGACCCTGAGATCATGACCAGAGCCAAAGGCAGAGGCTTTAGCCCACTGAGCCACCCAGGCGCCCCTTGAATTAGTATTCTTAATCATAAATGTATTTCGGATGCGACATCTATGAAAATCTAGTGGGCAAGAAAGAGGTTTGAATTTTGAGGGTGCTATTCTGACCCAAAATTCTGGACCCTGTTCCCTTCACAAGGCCCCGACCCTTCATTTCTCAGTCTGTTAAATATGGCAGCACTCTCTTCCAAGGACATAATAGTAGTCATTTTGTTCAAGTGCTGTAAATCCTCAAAAAGGGTTAGCGAATGGAAATAGTCTTGATACATCTCAGGTATGAGCCCTGGAATAACATGTTATGTTTTCAAAATCTAAGAAATGCTATGTCAGAGGCTTGAGTTTCTATTTTGCCCACCGCATAACCACACCGAGAATTTTTCCCTTCTCTTTTCACAGGTATCACCTAGATACATCATGGGTTTTCAAGAATATATTATTCTAATATGAGATTTTAACAACTACACTGTATTTATGCATAATACATTTTGTGCCTTATCTTCAGGCTTCTGGACTTTGATTCGGAATATCAGGAGCTCTGGGATTGGCTGATTGACATGGAGTCCCTCGTGATGGACAGCCACGACCTGATGATGTCAGAGGAGCAGCAGCAGCATCTTTACAAGGTTAGAGCTACCCTTCTTGCCTTTACCTTGCTGTGGAAGATCTGATTAGCCTGACAAGTCTCTCTCTCTCTCAGGATATCTTTGCGTTCATTGTATGTATCATGGTGTCTATTAGAATTCCCTTCCCTGTCCCCAAACTCATTTCCATCCCTTGTGTGCTGACAGGCTGCACCGACATCATAATTGCAAGAAAGTTCCCTTTATCACATTCTATTTGGTGTAATTCTATAGAAGGACAAAGATTTATCTCCAAGATGAATAGCAATAAATGAAACCGCATTAATAAATAGACTGAAACAAAATGAAGGATAAATGGACTGGTAACATTTAACAAAATGTGTTTTCATTGGAGCACTCAGGTGGATTCTATCCACCCCTCAGATCTTTCCAGAGAAAAAAAGAAATTTGCCTCCAGTTTGACTTGCTACTTCCAGGGTACAGGGATCATTCAATTTAATGTTTATTAGTGATACACAGAGCAGACGTTGTCATATCAACTCAATACATTTGTGTGTGATTTAAAAAAACTGGCTTGGAACTTATATATTGATCACAGGCAATCCATCTAATAACTATCTATATTGTTCTTCCGTGTCTGCTAATTCACCCTTAGCTTAATATGTTTTACCAATTCTACTTAAATAGCCTTAGAAGTTCTTACAAAACAGCTATGTGATTTTGACTGAAAAAATGGTTGCAAGATTCACAGCGTCTGCAAAAGCTGTCGGGGAGGGTAGAGGGACTTTCCACTGAAATATCAGATTGCAGTAAATCTTCCTCATTTAGGCAATTTTTATTGGAGTAATTCTGACAGTTGTCATCCTTGAATTGCTTTGAGCATATGGCATATTTCAAAGAGCAGATTGTGAATCATAAAAAATAAAATTAATAACTAACCACAGAATCAGCAACAGTATAATGACAAGAAACAACTACCCTCTAGCTTTTAAAAGTTTCTTGTAGAATAAGAAGTACATTCAAGGTCAAATAAAAGTTGTCTCCTTTCTTCCTCATTTTTTATCATTTTAAGTTACCTTTCCTAAATATGTTATTTTAACTTTTACCTTCTCTAAAGAGAGAACTTTATTTATACTTTTCAAGGGTCGGTTGACTTTAATTAGTGTCCCCTGAGAATCATCTTGGTTAAGAGAAGATATAATCTCCCCAAGGAGTCAGCAAATGGTGATATTTTATTCCTGAAAGAATTCTACCAACATTAATCGAGTTTGTTGACTACTAGCTATTTCCTGTATGGCTAGTCATCCACATTAACAACAAAACTACCCAGTATATCTTCTAGCCTAACATGTCTGGAATAACAGTCTTCAGCTAGTGTAAACAAAGCAAGGTGAGTTCACATTTCATGTCAGGATCAAGAATTATGTATGAAAAATGCCCATTAATCTTATCAATTTATTGATAGAAAATATTAGTTTCATTCCTAATAAGCATTAAAAATTGAACAAAACAGGAAAAAATAATACAAAAGTTAACTAACCATAAGCCATTATCTCAGATGTTATTGCACTCATGATGCCAAATAAGATTTCTTTTCTTCTTGATGCATTTTGCATTTTGCACATAAACCACAATTTTTTTTTCAGTAGTAGTGCTATTCTTTGTTAAAATCACATCCATATAATTTACATCACAATTAATAGGAAATCAGTCTTTTTTTTTTTGTGGTTTCCTTATAAGTGCTCTGCCTAAGAATTCCCATTCTGGTATATTGAAGGCCATTATTCCACCCACTCATACTCTTGGATTACAGCATTTCCCCAAACATTTTCCATACTGGGGTTCTTTATTTGTGACTCACGTCCTGTCATCATCTTTCTGCTCTGAGGTGTTAATGCAGCTAAGTTCATGAGACTGGCCCAAACTTTGCATTTGGCTTATAAGCAAATTTAAAGATTACCTATACACCAAGGGCAAATGCTACAGATCTGTAGAGTCTTCCTTTACACAAGCCCCCACATTATTCCAGAGGTTTAGGAACCTCCAGAGCAATCTGAGGATATTGAGTAAGGAGTCGTTGAGAACTCAGGGTGGATCCCAAATTAGAAAAAATGATGGAGGAAAATTAATTTCAGGTCTTCATCTAGAATCCTCAGGGATTTTCAGGTTAGGTCAACATTTTCCATGTCCCATTCCTCTGTTCCAATGTGCCTTTTCAGAAATCAACTGAACTGATGACCTGGGGGAGGAGGGTTTTGAGCCTATGAATCACAGAGACCCCAGAGTAATAGCACTTCTCAGTTGGTGCCCAGGCCTTCCTCTGCTTTCAGTTACATTTGAGACTTTAATCTTTAAATTTGTTGTCCTTGGAAGATATCAATGCTCTACCAGCATTTTTCATCAAGGGCACCACTGACATTTGGGACAAAACCATTTTTTTTTTCTGGTCAGTGGGACTCCCCCTTCCCCTGTGGGGCATTTATTATTCACATTCCCTAGTCTTCAAGACCATTCAACAGGATGCCCAACCCATGTCATGGCACTCCAGTCCAGCTCAACCCATGTACATCTTCTTCCTTTCTTAAAATGCTTCTATAACACTAAGAAACATGCCTTGCTCTTAGATTGTATACATTGTTAAGCAAAACACCTTACATAGCTGATACTGAATTAACGGTCATTGAGTTCAAAGTTCAAGTGCTCACTTTGTTCGGCAGCACATATACCAAAAAATTAAGGGTGAGAATGAAGTTCATGTTTGCTGATATTATCATAAAGAATGAAGGTGAAACCTTTCAGAGAGACCTTCACCTGAGTGATGGTAAAATCCCAGGGGCCATAGACCAAGTATGATTCTTGTTATGGTAGAATTCAAAACCTTTTCTCTCCTCTCCTTGGGGGGCTCTCTGTATTTCATCACTCAGCTCCTTTCCTGGAGTAGATAGTCATGCCCAGATCCTGACTCGTGACATGTACTACACAGACTTAGGTTGATTCCCCAAAGTCCACATTTGGAAATGTTGGTTTAGAGAAAGCCTACTAAGATGGTAGTCAACAAGAGTGAAGAGTTTTTTAGCCTTTTCCACATAAGGCACTACTTACCTGACTTTCCCTATTTATTTTATACTCTAGTCTCTGCCAGAAAATCGTCTGTCCTTAACCCCTAGATATGTAACTCCAGATAAATACCTTCGATTATTCATTCAGCAGAGCTCCTGGGCTGGGCACCTATTGTGATATGTCGGTTACCCCAAGCCAGCAAAATGCCACAGGGACTTCTTAGAGGAAAAGAGTTAGATTTAACGGGCAAAGAATACATTGACACCACCTGACATAATTTAGAATTTTAGCATTACGAAGGACAACAAAGTAGAATTTTCTGTTTAAACCATTTCTTGTTATTTTCTGTTTATTAGAAATTTAAGACCATTTTCTTTCTAATTAACTTTCAACAGCAGGGTCTTAAGAGCAACTTGATTCTTATTTAAAAATGACCACTCCCTCAAAAATATTTTCTTCCTTGTTTTGAGACAGCGAGCCATCCTGCCAGTGTCTTTCCTTCTCCCGTCTTTGTCTGGCCCAGTTGCCCAACCTCTGAGCAGGGACCTTCTATAGCTCTTTTCTAATAAACACTGGCAGTATTGTCAGCCTAGAAAACACAAAAGTAGTTCTTTCTTATTTTTTCTTCCTCAGTCTGAGACTCACCTCCAAGAAGAATTTGCTCCCACTCTCTCACTTTCTTTTTCTTCATTCCTCCTACCTTCCTAAGTAGGACAATTTAATTTGTCAAAAGTAACCACCGTGATTTTGAAAGTTCAGCTCCTATTTGGACTGGAGTTACGAAGCCGGAATTCATAATCACGGGAAGCTGTCACTCTGCCGGTCTGCATGTGCATTAACTATTAATGGAGAAATATTTAAAACCCACTTGCAAAGGAAAAGCTCCATTTTTTTCATTTCTACAGATCAAAGGTGGCATTATTCTTGGGCTCAGGGAAGCTCAAGACATCTCCTCCCCATCCTGTGAATTTTATAGACTAAGTGACCTCGAAGCATCATCAAGATTGGAGAGGCTGGAGCTCAGGCTGCTGCTTGTTGCTGTCCTGCCCTCGGTGGCAGACACAGCTGACTTGGGAGTGCTGTGAGGCTGTGCCCGGTCAGGGGCTCCTTCCCTTGCCACAGAGCACTGCCCATTCTCTGCCACCTACGAAGCCCAGATAACAGAGCCCTTAGTGAGCCTGGATTAGTATGGGCTTCCAGAGTCCAAGGGTTAATTTCAAGGGCCACATTCAAAAGTTGCATTCTGGCAATTATTGTTATACTTGAACAAGAGCTGTTTTCAGAGAGTAGGAAGCTCACGAAAGCACCGCATTTATAGATTTGTTCCTTGAGAGGATGGCTTAGCTGCTCCTCATCAACAAGGTATTAGCTTATATGATTTCTAAGGGACTAAAATAATGCTTACAGCTGAAAGATTATGTAACATTAGTACCCATTTTAACTAAGGTCTTTATACTTTCAAGGAATTCACACAGGAGATTTTATATTTCATCTTGAGGGCTAGTTACTCTCATATAGTTCTGTTTTTATGGGAAAAATGCAAGTGTCCTCTATATTTCTGTTGGTATAAGTATTAAACAAATATGTCCGCTGTGCAAATGGAAAAAGACTGCCCATTTTGCATAATCCAGTGCTCACTAAGCAGACTGATTAGATTTTTTAACTCTGCTCTGGATTTGAGGTTGCTTATAAGAATTCACAGGAAACCCTTAAAAATATTTTTAACACATAAATATAAATCAGAACTGGGGAAAATAAACATAGACTAATCTCTTTCAGTGAGAAGAGTTAATATATAGGCATATAGACTGTATGGTCCTATGCACTTACTAAAGATACTAAAATTTCACATTGGGTTTCCTGGTAGTAAAAGCAAAGAGGGAAATGTGCTTAATTGCAAAATTTACATTTTCCCTGAGGGGGAAAAAAATTACACTTCCTTTGAAGAAATTAAGTTTATTTTGATACTTAGATATGAAAACACTTTCTGTCAGGAATTTTTTTTTTAATGTAAGGGATTAGAATGGCATGGTAGTGAAATGTTTAACTACTAATATTTCTTATAAGTAAGTTTCTAAACATAATACTTTTACTTTTTTTAAAGATTTTATTTATTTATTTGACAGAAATCACAAGTAGGCAGAGAGGCAGGGAGAAGGGGGGGTGGGGAGCAGACTCCCTGCTGAGCAGAGAGCCAGATGCGGGGCTTGATCCCAGGACTCTGGGATCATGACCTGAGCAGAAGGCAGAGGCTTAACCCACTGAGCCACCCAGGCACCCCTAAACATAATACTTTTAACAAGTAAATTGTTTTTCTCTAACTCTGTTGCCAGATAACATTTACAGACTTTGAACACAGCTCTCAACCACAGGTGGTTCCTTTCAATGATAGTTTGGCCAGGTGAGATTAATAAAAGAAGACATCAATATTACATACTTGAAAAGAAGAAGGTAGGGGCTCCTGGGTGGCTCAGTGGGTTAAGCCTCTGCCTTCGGCTCAGGTCATGATCTCAGCGTCCTGGGATGGAGCCCCACATCAGGCTCTCTGTTCAGTGGGCAGCCTGCTTCTCCCTCTCTCTCTGCCTGCCTCTCTGCTTACTTGTGATTTCTCTCTCTGTCAAATAAATAAATAAATCCTTAAAATAAAAAAAAAAAAAAAAAGAAAAGAAGAGGGTACTAGGAAAGTGAGGGAGAACTATAACCTTGAAGAGAGAGAAAAACAGTTGAAATTACTTATATACAACTAACCAAACAAAAATGAGTAATCTAAAACAAAACAAAAAGAGTAAACTAAGATCATGGGTGAATGAACAAATAAGAAAATTCTAAAAAAAAAAAAAAAATTCAAACAAATAAAAAGAGAACTAAACACTGAAAGAAGAATTGTTTTAGGGGAAAAAAAGATAAGAGAAAGAGATACATTTTAAAGGAGAAAATTGTCACTTTTAGAGAATTCGGGTGTGTATTAAAAGATAAGCATTACAACTTTTTAAAAGAAATGAGTATGGAGTAGGATTAGAAATTCTGGGGAATATAAAGCACAGTGTAAAAAGAAAAATGGGGCATGATTGACTTTATTTTATAACAATTGATGCCAAAATGATGTTGTCATGGCTATGAACCATCACAGAAAACAGATTAATCCTGCTACCCCTGTATTCTATAAATTCACAAATATCAACCCTCTGCAACAGTTCACTTTTGTTTTGTTCTGTACCAGATTGATCAAAATAATTTCAACTATAGTCCAATACCTTTATGACTGAACCTAAGCGCCTAAAAATGTAATACTAGGGTGGTTCATAGTCCAGGTTGTAGTAGCTGGGCTTAAAATAGAAGAAAATCCATTACCTTTTTGAAAAAAGAATTTTTTTTTTTTTTGAAAAAAGAATTTTTACATGTTGGTGTACAGAACAGAAGTATGTGTCAAAAAATTATATGCTGGGGGTGCCTGGGTGGTTCAGTCGGTTAAGCATTTGACTTGTTTTCGGCTCAAGTCATGATCTCAGGGTCCCGGGTTTGAGCCCCTTATCTGGCCCCACACTCAGCAAAGTCTACTTGAGATTTCCCTCCTACTCTCTCCCCTCCCACCACTGGTTTTTTTCTCTGTTTCTCTCTCTTAAATAAATAAATAAATCTTTTAAGAAAATTAAATTCTGTTAATTAGGTCTTAGGTCGGAATTTTAGTACCAAAATGAAGCAAATTACTAGTTATTGAAGCAGTCAAGGTAAAAATGTACCAGATATATCAGACACAGGAACCTAAAGATAATTTTTTACCTCTTTCTCAGTAGATTAATTGTAGAGCTTAATTGTATGTTAGATTAAAACTCCATTAAGATAAGAAGAATATGCTTAAAACCATTATAATATTTCAAATAACATTATCTAGTCATTTTAAAAGTGATCAGAATAGGAAAATCGAGGCTGCCTCCACTGCTCTTTAGAAAGGAATTTGTTGTTCCGTGTTTATTAAAGCTACAAAGTCCTAGATAACTGTCATCTTAATGTGAGCTTTGGTGAATCTGGGTTTGCTATGAAGATAACTGTAGATCTTTTTCTTTTCTTTCTTGAGAGAGGACAAAACTCATCCTGAAAATGCTTAGAAGAAAAAGTAGACGGATGTGCTTTCTGAACAATATAGGAAATGCTGTTTTTGCTGGCGCTTATAATTCCTATTTGAATCACTTTTTTAAGAGGGGAAAAAGAAAAAAAAAAAAAAAAGGATGTTAAGAGAATAGTATGCCAAGAAATAGTTGGCTCTGTGTGCAGAGGGGCAAGGAAGGGAAGGGCCGCCAGCAGTTTTTGTCTCTGGTGGGTGAGCTACTGTCCGGAAGGTGCGTTGGCTCTCGGGGCTGCCTCTGCTGTATTGTGCGGCTCCCTCTCTGCCTGGCCTGGCCTGCTCTGGCCTAGAGTGGATCAAACAAGCCGTGGGGAAAGTTCCCCTCATTTGCATCACTTCTAGACAGCCCTGTCGTACTCTTTGCTGACAGGAAATCACTGTCTTTGTCACCTTTTCTCAGGGCCCTCCTTTTGGCAGAGATGGGCCATGTGACCACGCTTAATCACAACAACAGGGCTGGCTCAGGACTCAATGACATGTTTTCCTCAGCACTTCAATAAATGGGGTAGAGGAGTCAGGAGGAAATGACTACATTAATTTTAAAGTGAAAAGATAATTAACACTTGAAGGACTAATGCTACAACCTATGGAATTATTATTCAAATTGAAGTTAATTTATCAAAAACTCGTGAAAACTATCTCCCCTAATGCAACTGTTTTAAAAAATAAACCTTGAATAGTAAGAGTGGGACGTGTTGGAGGGAGAGTGGGAAGAAGGCGGGGAGAGAGGCGCTGTGGATGGAGAGGGAGAGAGCAAAGGGGGGAGAGAAAGAGGGAAATCATAGCAGGCATAAGCTGTGTTTGAAAAAGCAACTTAAATGGGCTAAAACTTCAACATTTGGGCTTGAAGGCTGGAGCATGTAAAACGCTTACTTAGATGATATGAATAGGACACTGGCAAACAAAAGCAGCAGTGTGCTCCTAGAAAACTGTGCTTAAAGGAGTTTCCTTGGCAACAGAAATGCAGTTCCAAAAGTAGACAGAACTTTCCTCAGAAAACATACTATTAATAACAACCTTCCGGAACAACTTGGAACAATTTGACGACTTGGCAGTAATAATGCCAAGTGTTCTGCAAATTAATCTAACACATAACAGTTATGTTTCCCTTGCCCGTAATTCTGCTGGACCCCACCAAGAACTCCTTGCTTTTCGGTGGCCCAAATGCAAAAAATATTTCTAAATGTTGTCATGGAAAAAAGAAACCCCAAAGAAATGCTAGTGGTCAGCAATGGCCAGAGATTGTGTTCAGCCTTTTGGAACCCACAAGAGAATTTAATGAGATGAGTTTATTCCAATTAAAGCCACTACATTTAGGATCTCATCCCAACAAAGATGCTTCCATGAACAAAACTTGTTCAAGGGTTAACAGCCTGAGAGTTGCTGCGATGTGAAGATGTGCCACATCTTGAGGCCACTGGTTATATAAATGTAACACTTCACTAAATACGTGCTGGGTGTGATTTTGAAAAGCATCATCATTTCTTGTCAGCCCAGAGAATAAACTAATCTTGGGTCTACTTGGCCAATGGGAATCATTTGAATTCTCCTGAAGGCAATACGTTTGCCAGCCAAGAAAGGTGTAGTATTCCCCTCCTCTGACCTTTCTTGAATCCTTGGATCTAAAGGTTAAAAGTAATCAATATCTCATTGCGCGGCTTGGTTTCAGGGTAATAAGTAATAACCATCATGTTAAAATCCAAATGATTACAGATAGCACTTAAATGAGTTGACCTGTTTGGGAGCTTTTATTAATTGCAATCAGGATAATCATTAGAGTTTGCTATTAAATTTGGGATTAAATTGCAAAAATTTCAGCCTTTAACTTTTGAAAAAAACGACTTTTTGTTAATTAGATGTGAATGTGCAGTGTTTGCCTCCTGTGTTAAGCTGAGAGATTTGACTTTCACCCCACATGTTTGGAGATTTCTTTCTGGTTTTTATGACATGAATTAGAGGAACACTTAAGCTACTTATAAGAAAGGGTGCTTGTTAGATTCGCTGTCACCTTTGGCTGAAGATCTGCTCGATACGTGTGTTAGGTTTCAGGTCAGTGAGTCCATGGAAATGTCCCTCACCTACTTTTTAGCATTGCCTGTTTTGAAATTACTTATCTTTAATGGTTATATTCATATATGGGCTGATGTGCTTTGTAGCTAGAAAAAAAACAAAACAACCTAGGATGTGTGATTAAACCTCACATGGTATAATTGAGAGTTATTTATTTTGTTGGAAAAAAAAAGGAATACCAAAGTTTAAAGATGAAAACCAAGCATTATCATTGACAAAAGGGCCTTATTATAAAAAGGATAAATGTTAGGTTTAATGTTCCATGTAATTACATCAGGAAGGCACTGGTTGTCATAACTGTAACTGCCTGTATTGGGAAGGCATTGGTTATCCTAACTAGATCATCACTACAACACGAAATCATGTAACTTACAACATAAGTTATATCATAACATTATCAAGTGTGTAAGATATATGGTTGAATCCAAATATTTTGTCCTTATGATTACTTTAGCTTTTACAATTTATTAGGATTTCATGCATCTATTCCTGAAACAGGAAGTTAGGGCTAGAAGGGTACCTAGATAGCATTTTGGTTATTTCAAAAAATGTCCTGGTGGTCTTTTTGGCAGCACATATATTAAAATTAGAATGATAGAAGATTAGTGTGCCCACCCTCTCCTGCCAATGATGACATGCAAATTTGTGATGCATTCTATATTTAAAAAAGAAAAGAAAAAGAAAAAAAATGAAGTCCTGGTACCTGTTCAGAATAGTCTGGAAACCCTGGGCGGGAAAAGCTCAATCATAGTCCTTTTTCAGATAAATCCTTTAACCTCCTGTTTTCTTGTCCTTATCTCTCTACCATGCCTAACTTTAGAAAGAGGTAGATTTGTGGTTGTCCAGGGGACATCACTTTTGGAGTATTAGAAATTCCCCAACCCAACTATTCCCATTACTAAATGTACATACGGCCTTAAATCCCATCCTTAAAATTAATTTCTTTGAGATAAAAAGAATGCATTCTACTGGATGCAGATATTCTCAAGGGGCAGGAGAATAATACTGGCTCAAGTGCCAATGTTAACATTTCGTTTAAACGGAAGAGCACTTCGTTAAATGGAAGGGAAGATGGAATCAGTAGAGAGAAGAAATCTAGAAAAGGGACCAAGGACAGTTGTTATTTCACCATTTGATAAAAAGGGAATTGTGTGTGTGTGTGTGGGGGGGGGGTTATGAGATAGGAGTAGGATGGAAGGGAAAAAAACCCTAAATTGGTCAAATCTTACTATTTGACTGTTTTTATGCTATACACATGAGCTTATTTAATGCTCTCAGAATGGATTATTCCCCCCGTTTCATGGATATGAGCAAAAACAGAGAGCTTAATTGACTAGCTTAAAAGAACCAGTTTCTCAGGTTAGGCTAGGGCTTGCTGAGATTCTGAACAACCTCCAAATCTCAAAGGTTTAAAGTTACAAAGATTTATTTCTCACACATACTACTCATGTATCACAGGTTGGCTATATGGGCTCTGCTTGGCACTGTTCTTACTTCGGGACTCAGAATAATGAACTAAATATTCTCTCAATGTGACAAAGGGAAAAGAGAGTTCTGGAGGGTCTCCCTCTTGACATTAAGCCTTCAGCCTGGAAGGGAAACATGTTTCTTCCTCTCAGAATCATTGACCACAATTAATCACACGGCCCCACCTAATTCCAAAGTTGATAGGGAAATGCATCCCTACTATGTGCCTGAAAGGCAGAAAACTAGAAATAGTTGTTGAGCTGTTTCAGTAGCTACCACAAGAAATAAGTAAGTAAGTCAGAGTTTGAACCCAATCTGGTTGCCTTTAATGCCCACAATCTTTCACGCACTATTTGTCTGCTCATTATTGCCTTATATCTTCTTCTTTACTGTAGGCAAAATTCTTGCAAGTGCATTTTCCTCCCTCTGCATGAGCTTCTGGTGCCAGAGAGAAGGAAGTTCCTATATATTAAATGGCACATCAGCAGAGAAAACATGATAGACTTGGGTTTGCTCCTTAGCCAATCATCAGGCTCTTCTGTGAAAACCCTCAAACTTTCTTAAGCACCTCAGCACCCTAGAACAATGTTGCCATGTGGAACAGGGACCTCCCTATATTTTGTTAGATTCAGGAAAGCTAAGGCTGAAAATATTTATGTTTGTGGGGGTACACTAAAGGCAGCATTGCCCTAGGAAGATTCAACCTCATGGATCCTGTTATTGCCAAAGAGAGTCACTGAGGAAGTGTCCCCATGGAGAGATACTCTAGAGGAATATCATTTGCAAAAAAAAAAAAACATTTTCCAGTCTTGTCAAGGAGGCAATTTCAGTTCTCAGAAACAAGGGCATTCCCAAGCATATTTTTTAATAATGTTGGCATTTGCGAAGCTCATACATTCTTAAACTAGGCACTTCTGTGACACTCTGTTCCTAATGAGGCACACTGGGGTAAGCTATGAGGGAAGCAGTGGTCTTCCTGCTGAACCTTCATTCATTTACATAAGACACAAAACATAAACACATACACACTACCCACACATGTGCGTGCGTGTGCGCGCGTACACACACACACACACACACACACGCCCATTTTCTCTTGCTAAAGCCAGGAAAGAGTCAAGCAGGCTAATGCTTCTGGGGTTGATTCTAATTTTTCTTCCAAACTTCTTTAGACCACAGAGCCTTTCTCCAGAAGGACATCTATACACCATGTAACTCCTCTGAACTTACTATTTCAGCTGCTTTCCTAAGTAATTGATTCTATATGCTCATTGATAATGACTTAAAGAAAATTTGTGATTCGTGATATTTCCCTTGTCATTTTATTGTATCCATTGAAAACTAGGAAGTTCGTGGAAAGGGTATATGCACGAACTTTGTGGAAGTTCGTGGAAAGGGTAACATGTACACACATTTATGTGTATTGACACATATATACACGTATACAAAGTATTAACTCATCTAGTTAAAAATATCATTCATAAGGATTGAATTTGGGTGAAACCAGATTCCTTGGACCAAATATGCTGGAAGTCCCGAGACATTTAAATCACGCATATGTAAATATATACACAGACTTCTTCATATATATGCTAAACTTCAGTTTGGAGCTCATTTCTATGTTATAAGTCTTGACATATTCAATTTTGCTACCTTCATTGTAATAGTTTTACCCTGTCAGTATTCACAGGGGCCTCCCTAACAGAGCCTTCCTTGAGAATAATTTAGCCATGAGTACTTTGTTATAATTAAATGCATACTTTTTAATAGTGATGATAGGTTTGGACTTTGTGGACCAAATGTGAGAATGAATGATTTTAATTTTTGTTAGACTCCACACTTCAGGAGGGCAAGGTTCGTGTCTGCATCATTTATTGCCATATCTCCACTGCCTAGTGTCGTACCTGGCACATAATAGAAATGCAATAAATACATATTGAGAAACACTTTTCAAATAGATTTAATTAATAAGCTTTTAATTAAATCCTACTAATTGATACTATGCTATCAATTCATTATTTTTGCAAGAAAACAACCCTATTTTCATGCAGCGGTCATTCAGTCTGAAACCTCATGGCCTCTTCTTATAGTATATAAAAACAAAACCATCAGTCTCTCTCCTTTAAAAACTGTACTGCTGAGTGAAGTTCTTAATACTCAGGGTACTCAGATTTGGCCAGGTTGGTGTCTGAGAGAAAAAGAGGGGGAAAAAAAGAGGGAGGGAGGGAGGAAGGGAAGCATCATGATGCCCATGTCTGAGACAAAGGGTACAAAAATATACAACTAACCACCATAATTCTGTGGCTAGTCTTCAACCTATCAAACTGTATTATTTGGTCATGCCTTCTTGATTATGTAGACAATATAATTACTTAAACATATAATAACTTGTACCATAAGAATGTAAAACTAAAAATAGAACAATAGATGCAGGTGAACGTGGACAGTCATTAGACATGGTAGGAATATCAGCACATTTTTTTTTCCTGTACCATAGTTAATGTGACAGATTATTGACATATTTGTTGTAGAAAATTGGGTTTGACTTCAGAGGAGTAGGTATGTCTAAAGAAGTAGTCATGAGGAAGGTGAGAAAAACAATAAGAAGTAACCCACGTCCGTCGTGATGAGGGTGGATAGATGGAGTCTAAAAAAGACAGACTCCTCTTTCCAAAGCTACAGCTGGCTAATTCAAATATGCAACTTAAAAAAATTAAGGTTGACCACTGTAAGGTCAGGAGAAAGTTAAAATGTAATTTTGAAACTGTCTCCCACTCTTTCATTGAAATAAAGTTTCACACTGTTCACAGTTTTAAAAAATTATCTTCTCATATAGTCATTTAAATTTTTAACTTAGCCATTAATTGTGAGCTTCAGTGATTTTATGCAATTAAGAAAAATCTAAAAGATGTACCATTTAAAATTAGAATTTGATAAAGATTTGTGATGAATTCACCTCTTGCCCCTATTTTTTGTCCTTGACATCCATTTGGGTTTACTGTCTTCCCATTGAACTTTGTCCTTCCTCCTCAGCTTTCCTCAACTGGGACATGTTGAGATTTGAAAATATGTGTGAAGAATGTTCCTCTGTGTGATCTTTCTCTCTTCTTCCTCAGTCTCTTCTGCCTGCTGATGCTAAAGAGCCATTCTGTAAATCACTGGATTTCTTACAAGCCATGAACAAAAATTGTGTTCATTAAAACTTAAGTATAAATGAATCTCTAGGGTTGAGCTAATTGAATTCTTCTTCTGCAACATGGGAATATAGCAAAATAACTCAAAGTTGGCTAGCATTTTATAATCCATGTTTTGATGATAGTTTAAGAGGCTCCGTCCGTCCAAGTTTGGGTTAGAAAAAGAGATGAAGTATGGAAACACTGTCAGAAGCCTTTTCTGTTTACACAAAGATCCAGGGATACCATGAGTAATGCCAGAAATCTCATGTGACAGCCAGCTCTTGTGGGATTTTTTGAGCTCACCCAGTTCAGGAAATAGACAGTTCCAGAAAGCTGATTGGAGTTCAAAGATTTTTTTAAAAAAATTAACTGAAGTGAATAATTGTGTTCTCTGTCCATTGTCCAGCACTGCTGCTGGGACCTGTGCTCTGCTCTCCCTGGGGCTAGGTAATATCGGGCACTCAATAAATACTTTCTGATTTAAATCGCCTGCTTAATGAGTGTTTTCTCCGGAATCTCCCAAAGTGAATCTCTTAGAGGTTTTGTACAGTTATTTATTTCCATGGGAAGTGAGAAATTTACCTGGAGTTTCAGGACTGCAAGTGACCTCATAAGGACCTTCATTTCATTTCCTCTCTTTCAAGGATTGTTTTTTATCCATTCCAGATAGGAAAGAATTTGTCCTCCATTAAAGATCTTTCCAGAGGGAATTCCACAGCCTCCCATTAAAATGTTTAACAACTCTCCCTGCCCTGAAAGTCTTCTTATATCTAGTGTAAATCCCTTCTGTTGTTAGGTTTAATTGTCAAATCGGCCAGAATCCATGCTCGGTAATTAAACCTCTTCTTTCCGTTTTCTGTATAGTCACATTTCTCAAGCTCTTGCAGGTTTCTTTTCAAATTAAAAAATCTTTTAAAAGTCCTTTCTGTTGGTTTTGTCTATATTCTATCTAACTGAAACCACTTCTATCCTCTTTTGTAGGAGAAAATATGCTAATATTGAGGTAGTGATGGTAGGTCCATATATTTGAGTGGCTTTACCAAGCTCCATGGATTTCTCCATCAGGTTTTTCAACTCTCTCTTATTAACAGTTAATAAAATAGTTCATGGATGGTTTGGAAGAGGAATATTGCCTGTCTGGGATAGTATGACATATTGTATACCTTAAAAAAAAAAAAAAAGTTCGAGAAGGAAAAGAAAATGATATAAAATGGGCTAAAAAATCTTCCCGTTTAGGGGACAGAGCTGCTTCTTCTCCCAGTGGATGCGTAATATATTATTTATGTAAGAGTGAGCATCATGTTTTTGGCTCACATTCCATTTGGAGCATATACAGTATGACAGTTTCCTTGGCTTATTGTTGTATATATGGCTATCTATTTTTAATACATTGCTTTTGTCTTTTTTCATGCTTGCTTACATCTGTTGTTATGAAAACTGACATAAAGTTTTTAAACATAAAAGAAGTGATGGAGAAAGAGATGGTAGGAGACAAACAACATTTCAAAAGAATGCAAGATGGAGAAACAGGAGCAAAGTCTCCATGGAGAGAACCAGAAGCAGCCTCTGCAGGATAAATGGCAGGGAGGGTCAGAGCAGATTTCTGTAGTCACAGAGAAAAAATGGTCATGAGGCTCTAGAAAGCATTTCTATGTTAGAAGGAGTGTAGATTGTTTTCCATCAAATTGTTTAAACTTTTTAAGCTGCAGTTTTAAAATCTGTGAAGTGGGGAAAACCCCCGTTTTGAAAGGTTGCCAGGATTCCATGAGTAATGTATATAAGGGGTTCAGCCTTCTGCTTGGTAAGTAGCTCAATATATAATACAGACTCGGGGGTTAACAAACTACAGCTGGAAGGTCGAATCCAACCCATGGCCTGTTTGTTTTTTTTTAAATAAAGTTTTATTGGAACATAGGCAGGCACATTCATTTATGTATTGTTTGTGGCTGTTTTTATACTTCCATAACAGAACTGAGTAATTTTGACAGTGACCAAATGGCCAGTGTGCCTAAACTATCTGACTGTAGAAAACTTCACCATTCCCTTGTATATAAATAACTATTATGACAACTCTTTAGTAATATACATTATTCTAAAGACTTGAATGATTTCCCAGTTCAATTTTCTGTCTGCATCACAATAATACCTGTTGATTACCACTCTTTTACCCAAGGTTCTAATTTTCCTCTTATAAGAACCCAAAGTCTGCCCGTTTTCCTTGTTCTTCAATGTAGCATTAAATGGTTAATTGGTTCATTTCACCACCAGGTGGCCTCCTCTGCTCTATTGTGCTTGTGGGACCCAAAGGAAAGCAGAAAATGGATCTAATGCACTTCTTTCAACTTTGGCTGTGATTCTGCTCTTATTAGCACTTCTCCGGTGGCTTTGCTGTTCTGAAATGACTCTCTATTTTATGTTTGGTCTTGATACATAAATTCACACTGATTTAGAAAATGAGTTCTAAATCGGAGATAGAAACAGTTAAAACAGTAAAAACAAAATAAAAATATTTAAACGCGAACTCAAACCTACATCATAGTGGTTTTTAAAAAAAGGAGTTTGGGTATCATGTAAGAGGTTTACCATAACTCAGTATTTTTCTCAGCTGTGTCCTGACTAATCTTGAAGCTTCGACAGGAAAAACAAAGGCCATGCCCCTCAGGGATCCCTATGTTAATTTCTCTTGAAGAGCATGGGTGAACTTCAGATCAGTACCCCAGTTTCTTTATGTTTTTTTTTTTTTTTTTTTTCATCCTCTAGATTCTCCTTTTGAATTTTCTTTTATCTTATTTGTGAGCTTTGCTAAAGACCAGTGCCATGTGAGGAAGATTAGAAAGCTGTGTGATAAAGTGCTAGAGAAGGAGGCTGGATTCTCCTTGGGCAATGACTCTTATCCTCTCAGATTTTGTTTTCTTCATCTATAAAGCGGAGGATGGACTGGGTGGTTTAGAGGTCCGTTCCAACTTCAATATTCTCTCACTGGTGAGAAATCAAAGATAATTCCAGTTAGTAGTTGATTGGTCTAGGAACCATCTGGCAAAAGCCAGAACTATAGAAACTTGATTTCAAAGGCTATGGAAACAAACTCATGAGTAAATATAATTTTGTGGAAAAGTACGATAAAAAGCATATAGTTTCTAAATGCTACATTATTTTTAGTTCATTTCAGGTAGTAGTAGTAGTAGTAAATGCAAATTTTATGAGCCGTTTTAGACCCTTTCCCTTCCTTTTTACTTTTATTCAGTAGTAGATAACTCTTCAGTTGGATTCTGAACGGTGCCTTGCTAAATCTGTCACGGAAATTTAGCTTTCTCTTTGACGTCTTATTTTCTACACATTTTAATTTTCCTACCTTTTTCTTTGGGCAGAATGATCAAATCCTCCTCAAATTTTTTTGCAGCACAGAACAGATATATTCACTTTTATTTCCATTGAAAATGGGTCATTTTATATGGTACAAACAACCTGTTCTTACCTTCTGCTTGAGTTGCGATATGCACATCACTGGTTTGTATTTGAATTGTCACATTGGATGTCATAGCAAATACTGCTAAAGGCATTTAACTGTCTATGAGGAAAGGACCAGAATCGTCCCTAGGGCATTTTGGTAAAGAACAGGCTCACGTTTGAATTCAGAGTTACCCTGGGAGACCTAGTGACAGGCAATCTCTCTAATTCCATATTCCCTACTGGGGCTACTTCTCTGGAGAGCTATCTGGTTAAAGGCAGATTCATACTTGCTTGAGGAAAAATTGATTACAAGTTTTTCCCATTTTGCAAACTACACTAATTAGTATCAAGCTCAACTAATAATTTATGAAATTTGCATTGCTTTCTGTTTGCCTAAGCACAAACATTTCCTACCATATATATTTTCAAATATATGTTCATATGTCTCATGTTCATGTCTAACACATATTCGGAATGAACTGTCTAATAATTTCACCTTTCCTTTAGAAGTCAGGAAAAGTGAGAAGAAATGAAGTTGTCTGGTATTAGGCAATAAACATCCGTTTGGGTTACTGTATGCTCTGAAAAACAAAATAAAAGGAAGGCTATCCTTTTCCTTTAGTAATTTATAACCCATTTGGAAAAGCAGCCAAAAAACAAGAAATAATAACAAAGATATCAAATATGTGTGGTAGCAAAAAAAATAAATGCTTGTCTTCTTTGGATGTCTTCATAAGAAGAAATGATATTTGAACTGAACCTCACTGAATTTAAGTAAGTGGAATGAAGATACGAAGATAGGTATGTTGCAGAGGAGTACAACATAGTGTGGAGGGAACCCTCAGATCTAGGATTTAGTTTGATAAATGACTAGGACTTTATCCAAATCAGGAAGATACATTGGGGAAGAGGAGCAAATCAGCAGCACCTTCTAATAGCTTTCATCCATGCGTTCAATGAAAGTCAGCAAAAGGCAAGATTGTTTTCCATTGAACATTGAGTCCTAGATTCAATGTTTTATGTAGTAAAGGGAAATTATATACATAAATATACAAACTAATGGCATAAAAGAGATGAGAAAAGTTAGGCCAAACGTCATATTTTCTTAGCAGGCATGATTTGGATCAAGTTTGAACAAACACTTGTACCTAGTGCTTATTACGTACCAGGAGTTGTTCTAGGATCTTTGCATGTATTAGTGCATTCAATCCTCACAGTAACCTTGTGAAAGTGGTATTAATATTATCCCCCGATGAGCAACTAAGGCACAGGGAAGGGCAAAGCGAGTAAGCAATGCAAACGAAGCTTAAAAATAGGCAAACTGATTCCGGGCTTATATTTCATTTTCATTTATTTATTTATTTTTGCCAAACTCCTTGAATCTCATTGATTAACAAATTAAAATGCATGGCATGGGTCCTTTTCTGTCACCATGTTTAGAGGACCTAGTGATCAAATTGATATGTGTGTGTAGGCTTTGAGAAGTAGTGTTACTAGGTAATACCAGCATGTTCCCTCCTCCCTTCATTAAGTGGGGAGAGAAATAGTAACACTTTGTTGGTATATTTTCTAAAAGACAAAGACTGTGTATACATAGCCCATATATATGCATTATATATAAATATTGTTTACCTTTTCAGGGGCTTCTCTCCATTGTGACCTATTTTATTCTCTAATAAAATCTCTAATGATATCTCTAATGTAGATAGTAGTTATAATCCCTTATTTTTAAGATGGTTAATGAAAAGGAATGGGAATTACGAGTCATATGTATTAACGTCATATGTTACAAGTCATATGTATTAAAATCTAAGACTTTGTTTTAAAATGGCACATCTTTCAGAGAGATCTGAAATTGCACACAAACAAGATCTGTTTATTTCTTTAAATGTCTGTGGTGGGTAAGTGGTGAGGATATCCATTGTCCCTGATTTACAGATGGGATGACCACAAAAATATGAAATAACTTCCCTCAACAGAGCAAGCCACCAATAGAGCAAAAGCAGAAGGAATAGCCACAGAGAAAACGGTGCCCATTGAGGGGGCTCCCTTCTGATGTGCTTAGAGAAAATCCTCCCAATCACAAGGTTTGTACCTATTTCGTCTTGAGAAGTTATCCAGTGTTATGGCTAAAAGCTGCACTGAATGGCCACATCCTGGTACTTCTGGGGTTTTTTGTTTCAATCTCCACTTACTGAATTTTTGCAGCTCTTACACTAATTTTTAAGTTGTCAGTATCATCTTCTTTCATCCAATCATTTCAGGGGACCCATTCACTGAAAACCTTCTCTCCAGCTGAGATCTCCTTCCTCTTCTGCAACATTCTCTACTTTTAGGTAGTTTTTATGGTTTATTCTCTGTGGATTAGTTATTATTTCCCCTACCTGGTGAAACTTTTGTAATTTCCCCTATTTCCTTATTACTTTCTCTATATCAGTCTGTGTATTTATTTCATTTTGTCCTTTAAATCTTTACTCCTTCCTCTTTCTTACTTTTATCACTCTTGTGATTGGACAAACACACACACACACACACACAAACACACACACACTCTCTCTCTCTCTCTCTCACTGTGTTTCTCTTTGATGGAGCTATTCTAATAAATGTTTTTGAATGTTTATGGAAGACTCCCTTACATAGCTGGAAAAATGCTCAAAAGCTCTTATCATAACCACTGTTTGCTCTTTATACTCTTAGTTTATGCTAATAAATTTTCACCTGTACCCTAGATCTTCTTTAAACTGTGAGCCATCATTCTTCTGAACAACAGGTGTGACTATCACTGAGAGCCTGTCTGCCCTTTTAGCCTCAACTTCATGCTACTAAAAATTTGTGGAGGTTTGGAGGATGAACTTAGATCAAAATTAATCTGGCCATAGAAGCTCCAAGGGTGGGGTTCTCAAGTGTTTTTTGACTACTCTGAAGTCTGTTTGAATGACATTCTTGGCCTTATTTATTTACCTTATACTCCTAAGGCCTACCAATTTTCTCAGAATTCTGGACTGATTTCTAAAGATGCTTTTTCAAGAATGACAGCATGACATAGCAAACTAAGCTGAAATTCCTCCTGAAAGTTCTGTTTCTGAGTTTTAGCGATGTCTTACTGACCTTGGGCAAGTCACTTAGCTTCTATGTATCAATTTCCAATCTGTAAGACAGAAGTGATATTACTGACTTTCCCCATGGGCTTGTCATAGGAGAACAAAAAAGAGAACAATCCATTGAAATGACAGTCAGACTTTCTGATGCTGGAACAATAAACAGTGCTTAAAGCCTGAAATCTCTAAAATTTATTTTCTGAAGCTTTCTCTCTAGTAAATATAGACATGTACCCTCCAAGAAACCAAAAAAAAAAAAAAAAAAAAAAGAAAAAAGAAAGAAAGAAAGAAAAAGGGGCTCGAACAGAAAGGTTTTAAAATCCATAGTATATTGCTGTTGGAATTGGAAATTGGACCCACCTCTTGCATCTGAGTTAAATATTATTGCTCTGAGAAAACACTGAATTCCTAAAAGGTGTCCTTAAATATTTAAAAGGTTTCTGTCACCTTCCTCTTTTCTTTGATACATTTCTATAGAAGCTTTTCTTGGGTTAACTATTCCAGGCTATGGGAAACAATTAACTTTATTCACCGTTTCTGTCTAAAAATTGAGAATAATATTTATGTGTTGGAGATTGTGATCAAATAGTTTTTCTCTGAACATATGAAGTTCAGAGATAAATGGAGGCAATCACATGCTACTCATTTCTGTGTACTATTAGTATATCTGACATATATTTCAACTGCTGATACAGGCTTACTTGGTCTTTTGTTTGGAAGAAATTCAAATGAATAAGTATTTTCCAACTTCCACAGCTAACCCATAATGCTAAGAGTTGCTATGGATAAAGGGTGAAGAACACACGATCCCTGACCATATACCCCCATTGTAGGAACTTATAATCTAATTCTGAAACTACATTCATCCTTATCTGAAGTGAAGGTACCAGAGTACCCTCAAAAAGTGGCCTAAGGCATCAAATATTTTATAATTCAGGGATTTGGGTGGTCACCAAGAAAAACTCCATGGCATTTTGGTTCTGTTAAGATTATGGATGTAAGAACCCTTTAAAAAGTCAGAAATACACTACAAAGGAAAAAGTCTTGATGTGAATATATAATGGTATCATGGCATTTCCTTTGTGTTTCGGTAGTGGACAACTCTGGAAATGCTTTGATCGGCTCTGTCTTAAAACCTAAGACATGGTGATTTCTGGATACCATGGTGAGTTTCTCAGTGCTGGTGTCCGTAGTCCCTGAAGAATGCCCACGTGCACTAAACTTGAAAAGATAGTTTTTGATAATGACATTATGGGGGGGAAGGGTAGTGCTTTCAGCCTTCACTTAGACCACTGATTCTGTAGATTTCCGAAGTCACCGTGTTCTGCAGCAATCTTTTTGATAAACTACAATGGCTGCAGCACTCTACCTCTCATTTTTCTTGTCATCCTCAAAGAGAAAGCAAGATACTCTCCTTGAAGAAACATTATCAACAGCATTAACATGAGAAATATATAGTCTCTTCCTTATGAAATTAATTTGGCATTATTTTTGAGGTGCGCAACATCTTGGCAACTGCTTTGGTTTAAAACTCTGTGATTTGGGAAAAGCACGTTTCAGAATGTTTAATTCAGCGATACAAAAGGCACTAATGAAATATGCATGTATGAATTTTATATCATATTAGTTCCCTCTTTCTTGAAATCTGAATAAAAGCCAAACATCTGGATTACGTTTGAAAAGCCTGAATTTCCAATTTTCAGAGAGATTCAATCTATTTTGACATTGCACACTTAGCCTTAACATTTACAGTGTGCTATTAACATTACTTGCAATTGAAAAAAAAAAAAGTCCAGATTTAAACAAACTTGGTGCCTCCTAATGCTAAAAATACATCTATATTTGAAATGGCTGCTGCTGCACAACTGTATATGTCCATGGTTTAGGCTTCATCAGCATTTCTATTATAAATACTTGCACTGAAGAAGCCTATAATTCAGCTATAGAGATATGGGGTAAGCTTTGATATATAAATTCTCCCATGGTTGTATATTAAAACAACAAACAGCAATTCATATAATGCTTAGTTTGAAAAAGTACTCATGGATTCAGTGTTTACTGAAGACCTCAAATATTCAAGGTACCCCATGACTGGCCAGAAATGGAATAGCCCTCATCCTTTGAGAGTTTATTCTTCAAATATAAGATAGATAATAAGATTTCTGTTTTTATACATATTTGGGCATATTTTGGCAGCAAGGCTAAAGGCAAGTGTATATATATGGTCATAATTTAGGGAAGTAAATAGGGATATCAATGCTTTATTTCATTTCATGATCAGAGTTTATCTAAGATACAGCTGATCAAGTTTTAAGGGGTAAAGTAAGAAGTTCCGTGTCTACACAAGAGATCAAGGAAAAGAGAAGAATGTGACACCGTCTTTGAAGTTTGCATAATAGTAAGTCTTCAGTGGACTTTAATGTACTACACTCAAATTTTTATGGGATTTCTTGTAGTATATTGTAGGCAAATCTCATTCTTCCTGTGACATGTGGAGAACAGCTAAAGTCAGGAATTTCCTTTTTCTCATCTTATTTTGCTTTATTTTTTAAAAAATCCAGCAGATTATAAAGTAGTGCCCAATGAAACAAAAATAGATGTGTTTCAAGGCATTTGTTTAGGTCAGAGGATGGAAAGCAGAAGAAATAATACTTTTAAATTGGCAACTTTTTAAAGGAGAAAACTGAGTTTCCATTACATTAATTGCTGCTCCTTGTGTCTTTTTTCCATCCTACATTACGTGCTCTAACAGATATTACATAATTGCATAACTATTCTTACTATGTGCTGACATGACATTACGACAGCCCTGATATGGTGCATCATAATGAAACCGTAATTAGAACAGTCATGATGTATTATGGCAATGATCCACATCGTCACTGAAGTGCATTGGAATGCACAGAAAACCCATTGAGATGTGCAGATTTTCAACATAATATAGCACAACCATGAAGTTTCATAGCATGGAGGAGAAATTGCCATTATGCCCACACTGCTGGCAGCAAGGGTTATAACACATTTCTTCAATCTGTTGAAGAAAGTTCTGTATTGATGGAAGAAAATTTTTGAGAGTGCCATTTGTGAAGTTTATATCCTTAAAACAAATCTACGGGATTGTTGAAATATTGACTTAACTGCATAAATTCTAGTGAAGTTTCCCATAAAATGTTTACCAAAAAAAGGACCCAAAATGTTTCATTTACTACTCAAGTTCAATGAAATGCTTTTCTATGGAAGTACAGATTGAAGATGATTTGAGGATTTTCATTTAACATTACCTTTTCTTCGGATTTTCCGTGTCCCATCTTGAGCTCTGATTGAATAGCTTTACGTTTTATGTGGTTGTATCTCTGCTCCCTTGTTGTTCTCCTAGGTTTCTTTACATGTGAATCTTATATGTGAGTCTTGTTCTAGTAAGTGTTGTCTTCTCCTTACCTTGGTGTGTTTTGGTCTTGACATACCTCCTTTACACAGAGTAATATCATCATGATGGTTAATTTGGCAATGGGAGGACAGAGCTCAACTTTCTAAAATAGAGAGGAACTTTAGACTTTATTTTCTAGGCCAGCCCTCATTCAGTGCCTCATTATGTCATAAAATCTATCAAGTACACTTCTGGTCTCTACCTGCATACCCATGGTAAGTGGGAACTCCCCATCGCCCAAGCTCCACTCCCACTTATTCTTCAACCTTTGATCCCATGCCTGACCTCTGAGACCAGATGAAAGAAATTAATATTCTTCTATTGAAAGCCCTCTAATTTTCCAAGTCTACTAACTTGTCCTTCCCTCTCTTCTCTCATCTTCAACTCTTACTTACCCTTGGCTGAATATCTTCAGCTTCTTCAACAGCTTGCTCCTCAAAGAAGCATTGACTATTCTTCCTTCTTTGAGTACTCTCCTTTGGACATTTTAGACATTGTCTAAGCCCTGCTTAGAAAATGAAACCCAACCAGATCCAGCACTGCAGGTTTGAGCTTAGTAAGTCACCATCAAACTGATCTGTTGCTTTTCTTATTTATAACCCTATGTTTGTCTCAGTCCAGCCCCAGATCATACTTCCTTTTTTATATTTACCTTCCACTGTCTGTTGACTTACTTCTACTGTTTATGCAGTTTTTGTATTTTTGTTTTTTATTGGTGGGAGGTTATTATCTCAGGCTTGACTTGTCTTGCATTTCTTTGTCACTGTAACGATTGTAATGACAAATTTTCATCTTACTGCACAATCAAAATGGCATTGATAGGAATGAACTCCAGAGGCTGGGCCTGAGCAAGGAAGAGGTCGCTCAGGCCTGGCGCTCAGTCGTTTGACCCGATTCAATCTACTATGCTAGCATGTTGTGTTCCCTTTGGAGTACAGTATCATCATAAATAAACATTGTGAAGCAATTGCCTATGAATTGGATCCCACTCAGAGACACAGTTTGGCCTGTACAGTGTTAAGTTTTAATTCAATGTATAAAAATGAGGAGATTTCACATGAAAATATATATTTCTGTCTTCTCTTAAACATATATTCCTGTTCATACAGAAGCCATCTTGAAGCCATATTCTCAACATAGGAACAGTTGGCAGAGCTGGGTAGTGGTTGCCCCTTTTGGATGGAAGTTGGGTTTTCCTACCCTCCACAATCCACACTACTTCTTCCATTTTCCCCTTTCCTGGGATCAAATGTTAGTAATCCTCATATTTTTGCATTGTTTTTCTTTTAGTAGAGAAAATAGGTCTCTTTTTCCAAGACATTAGCAACAATTGGAGTATGAAAGAATATGACTTATCTGTGCTCAACTCACCTTCTTTCCACCAGCTGCCAGGCTGTAGGGTACTGGATCTAGCTAGTACTGAGTCAGAAGAACTGATTGTTAAATATTAAGGAATTTTGTTGGCAGTAGCAACCTTTGGTAGTTTGGAATCTGCCATGGTGGGAGTATTTATAACAGGGAAATCAGCAAACCTTACAAATCAGGGCTTTTTTTTTTCTTTTTCTTTTCCACGCAGAGATCCAGTTTGCGAGTATACCACTACGTTGTGTGTGTTTGAATTCCTGCTCTCTGAACTAAATATTTATTATTCTTTATTGATCATTGAGATTAGTATAATCTGGCATTCCAATCAACATGCCATAAACATATTTTACTTCTGTGTATCATTAATAAAAATATCGAATAAAACCAGACCAAAAAAGAGCCCTGTGGTGTAACATACCCATGAAACCATCATCTTTACACAAGTTGTTCAACTGGTTCTCAGGAAAACTTGTACTTCTGTGCTATTAAATGATTGCATCCTTCTGCTCACTTTATGCTTATGAAAATCAAATATACCTGATCTAGGAATTCACATCCTTGCTGTAGGGATTTAAGTCATTAGATTTTGGGTGTCTGTTCTTAGCAATTTAATTATGTTTAAAATCTGGTTAGTAGTGTAGTAAATAACTGGTATTGCTACAAAATTGCATTGAGAAGGTAATAGGATTGAATTTCTACACAAGTTGACAGTCAATTAAAATTTCCATATATCCAATGAGTTAGCCAGTTCTTGGCCAAGGAGCTAGAACAAATGCCTCCCTCCTACGCTGATCACTTCAAAACAGGCAAAATTTATAATAAAGTCAAATCAAGACTCAATGCATCAACTAAAACATGAGCTTGGCTTATCAAATACAGATCAAAAGGAAGAGATGGACTAGAGAGCACCCACAGTATTTCTTCCCTAAATTCCTCTATTTTTTTATTGTCACTGGAGGAAAAATAACACATTAAAACCTCCTTACTGAATTACTGTCCTAAACCAATAGATCCATGGGGCTTGTTCAGCTAAAAACCACAACAGACTTTGTAATGCAGTGATGTAATCTTGGCTTTGTGTCATTTATATTCAACCTAAAAAAAACAAAACAAAACAAAACAAAACAAAACAAAAAAACCCCCAATTTTCCTGAATAGACAGGCTGACAACAATATTGTTCGGTGTGGATTTTTATTTGGATTCTTTCCAAATGGTTCACATGCCTTCACAGTAACACATCATGCTTGCTTACGTTTTTTGCCTGAATTCCAAAGTTTGCCCCTTTTACTAGCTTTCTATTTTTCTTTTAAGGTCTCAGTTATGTTTGTAAAACTAACCAGCTCCACCACAAAATTAGGATGTATCTTGCAGAGTGCATTCATTTTACTTTTTGCATATTTTTCCCGAGGTCATGTCAAGGTTAGTTTGAATTCCATCCTACATTAAGACTTCTTTCACAGCTATTTAGCTCGGCAGCCTACTCCCCGCTGGGGTCTGCCCCTTGGGCACGTCAAAGCTTCAGACCTGACAAATCACACACAGATGAAGCTGTACAGTTTTTTAAACAGTTTCATCAGTAACTTTTTTTTCTTTTTCACTATCCTCCTTCATATTGAGATTTTTTTTCCCTCTAAGTTACCATTTAAGGAATTTTAAATTCTATTTGAAATACTTTGTTTTCCCTCAGATTTGCAAACCAGCAATATCATTTATTTTCTAGTAAATCATACTAATAGCCCTCCTAGTCACCAAGACTACAGACCAAAAGACCCGCTCACTGTTTCTGACTAGTATAACTGTAATTCCATTGTTAAAAATCTATTTGTAGCAGGAAGCTTAGTGTTAGAAAGGTGGCTACATCTACCGGAATCAGGGAAAAAAAAAAAAAGTCAACCTTAAAAATGCATGGAGTTTATGACATATTATGGGTTGAGCCTGAAAATGTTTCTCAAATGGTTTGTAATATGCTCTTATCAGTATTTTAGCAAATTGTGAAACTAATGGTGCAACTCCATTTCCTGTTTAATTGATGAAGTTAAAATGCTTGGTTGCTAATGAGTGTATTAGCAAACAATGTCCCCTAGACAGGCTTAAGTAGATCAGGATTTTTTTTAAAGCAGCTTACAGTCCTTATTTTTATATAATGAAAAAAATTGGCTGCCACAAAATTGCTAGATCAACTGAAGAAATGGTGTAATTATTGCCGTATAGTCATTTTGGCAATGTCACACGGCCAGATTATAGTTTTCTAGTTCTCACACTAGAAAATAGTTATTTTCTTTTACAAACCATAGGCTTTTCCTACATTTTCACTCAGGACAAACAATACCTGAAGATCTTAACTGCAGACTAAGCAGAAAACTTAGAAGTGAGAAGAAAAAATATTTGAATGATTCTCCTCTCTTTGGTCCTTTTTTACAGTTAGCTCAGTATGAAAGTACCCAGCGAAGGGGTCCATAAAGGTTGCCTGGTTGAAACTAATTAAAGACAGGTCTAAATAGAAAAAGAAAAGAAAAGGGGATCAAAGGAATTACATTAGGTGTCAGGACTTGTTTGGGGACATTTTATTTAGGTTTTTGTAATTCTGTCCCAGGCAAAAGCTAAATTCTAAAAATGTCCATTTTTTGGCCATAATCCCACATTTGCGTTATTTTTGCAATAAGATATGTGTCAACAGGCAAGCATCTTGAAGAAATCATTTCGGCATTGGCGCATTAACACATTATGGTGAAAAGAGAGGCTTGTGCTTTTCACGCAGTGCATTTCAGTCTTCAATTAATGTGAAAGCACTACAATGCCTATGCAACTTCTCTTGCCTAGTGGTGCACCATTTATCATTGCAGTTTTACATTGACCTTGACACCCACTTCATTAGAATAAAGATTGTCTACCATTTAGGTTACATTGTTCCTCTGCACAGAGACCCCATGCAAATTTCTGTTCAGATAGAAGAGCTGCGAGGCTGTCAGAGGTCATCTGCATTAAATGATTGCTGCTATTTTCCAACTGCTTCTTTTCATTCTACTCAATTCAGGCTAGGAGGATCAATCAAGTCCTCTGCCTGAAACAGTGGGACTGCTGGGAATATAACTGTTTTGGGTAGTAGTGGATATGCCCTAAACAGTATTAAATATTTAATATAAACTCATTAAAGGCCATGCAAAGGCTTCAGAAAGATAGCAGATTTATAGGGAAATCTGAGGGGCTAGAGAACCTTTTAAAAATAAATAAAAGAATAATAATCAATTTTATAATTTTTAAGAGTAAGATTACAATAGTTCTAGGAACTTAGTTAGATCTCTGTGGAGACTTCTTTCTGACCCTTGACATAGGTGGGGAAGGGACCAGACAGGCGGGCTGGGGGTTCTTATGCAGTATTTTACAGGAAATCAGAATGAAAAGTTTTCAGTTCTTGATGTTTTTATTTTTCTTCTATAACAATGAATTTTGCCCTGGGTATTTATTTTCAAAGGCTTAGGTATCTGTTATGTAAAAGAAATGATTGGAGAAATAAGTTGCCAGGTTTCCTACTTAAGTTTTCTGAGTGATATAATTGGAATTAAATTATTAATGGGAGATACTTTAAAAAAGATTGTTTTATGATCTTCTATTAGGGAATTTGCAATTCATTTTAATATTTGTAGTTTGATTTATATTAAAGATAATGCAATCTATGTCCAATTAACAATACATGGCCAATGTAATGTGATTTCCAGATCATGCAAATGGAATAAGCTGGAAGAGGGGGTAAAACTCAATTCTTAACCTCAGATGTAATTTGCTGTGCGAGTTCTGGCAATTTTAAATGACATTGCACTTTTTAATTTTTCCAAAGGCTCAGCAGCAAATTTATCCCAATCAAGAAAGCCTATTATTAATTTACAAGGACAATTGTAGGAGTCTCTATAATTTCACTGTGCGATTATTCGCCATAAATTGCTAATGGTAAAATACAAAGAGTTTGCAAGAAATAACGACTATTATTTGTCTTGGGCTTGAGCCCTCTTCTGTCTTGCACACCTTCCTGAAGTGATGGTGATATTGGCTCCATGTGAAACTCACGCGTGGTGACGGGCTGGACACTGGTGTTCTGGAAAAGGGGGCAGCGCCCGAGCTACTGCAGGGACTCACTGGCCTCTAGCAGATTCCTGCACTCGGGGGCATGTACAGCTGAGCCGTGGACCCTGGACTTTCATGTAAAAAGACTCTTTGTTCGCCACTGAATGGCATTAGGCATGGACTTGCTGAGGGGCCACCATGAAGCCTCTCATGAGGAGGGCAAACACTAGCCAGAAAGCACAATACGGGAGTCACAGACAGACGCATCTCTGTAGTTTTGTGCAAAAATGCGCATTTTCACGTACCGTTTTACCAGTAGTTTGGTGATCTGGTATATTCCTAGCATATGCTTTCTGGTAAATAGGCTGAAATACAATTTTTTCCCCCTTGCTGTATTTTCTCTATCTTTCTGTTGTGAGTTTTCGAGAAAAGGAGATTATGCTGGATACACAGGTGTTTGTGGTATTACTTTGCCCTGGGAAAGATACTCAAACTTGTTATTCTAATAACTAAATCATTCTCCTTGCCTTAACTCTTCCTAATAGAAAGTCACATAAAGCTCAAAAATATGGCTTAAGATATAAATGCTCCAACCCTGAAGACACAGATTCGGACAGCCCTATTCTAATAATCAAGAAAACTCTTTGGGTTAATTCTTGTGTTTTCTCGTAGCCCAAACTTCACTCTCTGCTCAGCAATGTCTGGTCTCTTTTCAGCATAACCAACAGAAGCACCATACAAAAGTCTTACAATGGATGTCTTAATCTCTCTGTGTGCTTTTAGAGCATTATTTTGAATTCCATCATGCTGCCTTTTTTCTTTCCTCTTCTGAAGTTTTATTACAACAGCAGAATTCCCAGGGAGCTTTGGGGGCAAGGTTCACATAATATAGCCCTGAAGTTTTGCTTAGGTGGAATCCATCCCCCCCATCCTGGCCATCTTTTGATGATCTTTCTATTTCAAAAAGATTCACTGGGTAGAGTCTTATAGCATTAGCTGTATGTAGTTTATTTTCTATTTTTTTTTTTTTTTATTTACCAGACAGTGAGCATCTACAACCCTTTCATGATGCTTTCTTTCTCTGACCTCACAGTGACAAGGCATCTTGTTCTTTAACATTGAGGGAGGCAGAAAAATGCTTGAGTTGCTCAATGTGTGCCTTCTATACCAGTTTCAAAATGGCTTATTCTTCTGGTTTCCATGGTGACAATTAACACTGTTTCAAGGCATTGTTCCAGTCTCCATTTGGGCAGAATTTTTGGTGTGATTTTTAACAAAAAAAAAAAAAAAAAAAAAAAAAAAAGATTTTAGGAGGGAAAAGAACCCTTAGCATAACTGTCAAAAAAGTTATCTCAATCAAGTCTTTATGCATTTCTAATTATATTTACTTCAGAAATTCCTGTTTTTACAGGCTTTGTTTTATAATTCAATTTTAGCACTTGTGTTTTTATAAAAAGTAAGCAATGAATAAGGATTTCTAAAAACTTCTTTAATTTTTGATTGAAACAGGAAGCTAGTGTTTGTGGTTATTTTTAACTTTGTTTTTAAAGTTTTCTTATATACCTTCCATACACACAGGAGTGACATTTAGGATAGGAGGGGGCTGCACCTTTAATTTAGATCATTCACGTATCTATTAGGAGGCTTCATTAGTCAAAATTGAATTGGCCAAGCAAATACACTCAATAATGTAAATATGCCCTTTCAATAGAGTATATTTTATTTTTGACTAGACAGAGAGGCCCACAGCAGGTGCTGTGGGGAAATTAAATACGGGATGCTTATTTACCTTAGCACTCAAGAAAAGCCATCTGACTTTAACTTTGTTAATCTCATTTTTGGCTATTGAAGAGTAGTCTCTATCATAATATCCCCAGACTCTAGGACACAATGGGGCAGCCTCTGCTCACTTACTGCTGTGGGTGAAATGAATATGAAGATTAAATTATCCTTTCACCACAGGAGAAAGTAGCCTACTTGATAGGATGACTGAGAACTGATGGAGCTGGCAGTTGATTCTCCCCATCTAAGGCTATGAAAAGATGTTGAAGAGAGAAGAGTGAAATGTCTTGAGCCTCAACAAAAACTACCCTCCGGCATCGTTACATCCATATGTGACTTGAGGTCCTAGATCATCCTAGATTCAACCTTCGGAGTGCCTCAAAAATTAAAATCAATATTTTTGCCTTAAATTACATGACATTCAAGTAGCTCTTGTGCACATGCCAACAGACCTAACAATTAGCTGGATTCTCTTAGCTTTCATAGTTTGAAGGCATTGTCCATCAATCACATCTTTAATCAAGCTATTTATATAGTAGGTTACATGGTGACACGACAGGGAGCATACATAAATACAAGGGTTTTTAGTGTAATAATCTTTTATAATAGCTGTTGCCGGGGCTACTTACTTATACCACGTTTCTTAGAGAAAGTTATTTTATTATGTCTAAAATGAAATTAATTGCTTTTTATATTTTTTATTATTACTAGATTATCATTTTTATGAGACAAATCTAAACTATTCTCTGCCTTGACTGATCCGCTGTGTGGGAGCCGTTAAAAGTTGGGGTAAAGAGAGGGGATGGGCTTGTCATAAGTGACAGTGATAACTGGTTGAAGCTGCTCCCAGGTGGCACAGCCCGAGGACTCCTTCTGTCAGTGCACGTGGCATAAGCAAAAGATTTGAATAGGATTCTTCTGCCTGCCTGAAATGCTGGTTTCCCCAATATTATGTCAAAGAAGTCTTACCAGATTAATTATGTAAATCTTTGTCAGCAGCATCATCTTTAGATGGGAATCTGATTACAGAAAGCAGATTGCCCTCTCCTCAATCATCACTCTGATAAATAAAACACTATCTAGGTTTCTAGAATACTTGTTGAGTCTTTTGTCCAGAAAACTCCAGCGGCCAGTGTGTTATTTAAATATTGGAGTGACAGGGTCCTGGTAATCACCTGGCATTAGAAAATGCAATCAGAATCTCCCACGTATCATGGGTCAAATTCTGGAGGAGCTCTAAAAAAATTCTTAATTTTTTTCATTATGCATATTCATGTAATTTTGGGCACTTTGACACCCTGATCAACATTCATTAATACTATGAAATGCTTTAAATCACCTCATTTGAAAGATTTTGTTCTGTGATCTACAAATGACTAACATTTGGAGAAGTTTACATAATACAAATAATGTGCATGTTTAGTGTAAATGGAAGATTAAAATCGGAAAGTAAAAGTATGCAAACATATGCCCGTAAATGCTGAGGGTCTATTACCCAAAACAAGGAGCTCACACCTTCTTTTCCTTTAAGCTGCTTCCAATTGTATTTTAGTTTGGGGTCTTACAGAATATCGTGTTTTCAGAGTGAATAACATGCCTGGGCCTGTTTTGAACTTGGCTAATTTGCTGCTTTGCCCAGACAAAAGCTTTTCTGATTAGATCTGATAATGTGCTCATCTTGGCTCAGTTAGAGCAATGGAGCTATACTACCAAGGGCCTCAGTGGCCCAATTTATGCACCTCAAAAAAAAAAAAAAAAGGAGATTGCCATTATATTTTGGAAATGTGCTAAAAAGTCATAAGATATGTGTAATATTTTCACCAGATCTAGTTTTCTACTCACAGGTGATTTTCTGTGTAGTACATTTAAAAAAATATAGCCACAGTCATGTATAGTTATTCGTAATATAAGGCTTTCTAACTATGAAGTTATCCACAGAGTTATTTGAAAAAAATCACTGTAGTTAGTGCCATATTAAATGGCACTTAGATTATCTCTAGAAAAACATTTTCTAGCAGAGACTCACCTGGCAGTTTGTTAGAATACAATGTATAATGGTGGAGAAGTGTCTGTAGTCAATTATGATGTTTGGGGACATTTTATGGTCATCAGTAAAGAAGCATAGATTTGTAACCATTTCCAAAGCACTGGTTTGCTCTTTTTTTCCTCTATATGTACCTTTTATCAAGCCCACACAGTTTTTAAATAAAAGAAAAATTGGGGGGGGGGTGGCAAGTATTCACTGAGAATGCAGGATGAAGGTCACACAATCTTGGGGGATCCTTTTATTTGTACTACCCTATACTACCAGTCCTCTGTGGGGCGGAGATGAGAGATGGGCAGCACTCTGGAGCCAAACAGTGACTGAAATTAACTGTAATATTAAATCCTCTTGGACCAGGTATTTTCCTATGTGGAATATTTTACATTAAAGATCAAATGTCTATGTAAACTTTACTTTAAAATGACATAAATCAGTCAGTTAAGGTGGCTCAGTCAGTTAAACATCTGAGTCTTTTGGCTTGGTTCATGATGTCCTGGGTTGTGGGATCAAGCCCCAAGTCAGGCTTCTTGCTCAGCTGGGAGTCTGCTTGAAAGATTCTCCCCCTCTGCCCTTCCCCTACCTTGCTCTCGTTCTCAAAATAAAATGAAATAAATAAATCTTCAAAAAAAATAATAAAATGACATAAATCTTAGTCAATTAAATGGAATTCCTTGAATGTTTATGTATGTGTGAATATACATGTTTGAACTGTTTTTGGTGAAATTCCTCACCTTCTGAAGGTACTTGGGCTTAGCCTCCCCATACATTTTTTTGGAAACAAAAACTTTTAACAGCCATGAGCATCAGTAACTCTGTGCTCAAAGATTTTCTAAGAACACCTGTCTTCCTAATGATATCTCTCCTTCTCTCTTCTCGTTTTAGCGATACAGTGTTGAAATGACCATCAGGGACCTGAAAAAGACGGAGCTGCTTAGTAAGGTTGAAGCTCTGAAGAAAGGTGGCGTTTTACTACCAAATGATCTCCTTGAAAAAGTGGATTCAATTAATGAAAAATGGGAACTGCTTGGGGTATTTGCATTTTTATTACTGTTTGTAGGTTATGTGTACATTTTTTGTGTAGTGAAGTACTCTATCTGTCTGATTTCTAATTTGAAGCACAAATATCTCTCTCTTTCAATTCACTACCTACATTTCAAACAAGCTATTTATGCTATTATGAGGGAAAAACACTGCTTTTCCTCTTCTGTTGATTTTTTTTTTTTTTTTTTTACTCTGAGCTTGTCTCCTCTCAGATTTTAATAATTTTGGTTCTTTAATACATAAAAAAGTAAGTAAAATATGCCATGTATTATGGGTGTGCACCAAGTCAACTATAATACAGTATATCTGATATACACTGACTGTCATGCTTGAATGAATGTTAATAGAATTTATTCTGAAGGTACATGTTAGAGACATCCACTGTTTAACTATTTACTGTACCCTTCAGATGAAAAGTGGAGTTGTCACTACAGCTTTCAAGTCACACTAAAGCCACCAAAACAAAGATGCAAATCTGACCCAAATCTGAATTGCAGAATGAAATCAGCCTCTGTTTTATGCCTCAATTTCCAGCTCACTTTTAACAAAAGCCAAAAAAAAAAAAAATAGTTTCGTGTAATTCATTTCACGCAATGATGGGCTGGGTCTCAGCCAAAGACTGAGATGCAAGAATCTGGCAAAAAGGCAATATAGAGATTCTGTTAACCAGAGACCAGGATGGCACTGTGCAGGAGACAGTGCCTTCCTTTTGTTGGAAGACAGCTGAGAGAGAGAGGTTAAACTGTATTTTTTCATCAACTTCTCCCCTAAATTGCCTTCACTTCAAATCAAGGGTAAGCTAAATTTGTCAATTACTTAAATGATTAATTATAACAGCAAAGTATGGGTGGTGTCAGTTATGGAGCATAATTTTGCATGTCTTCTATTGCCTGCCTTTTTTTAATTTTAAAGAAATAATGCTCCAAAAATATTTTGAATAAAAAGCTCTCCGTGTACCTTGATGACTTGGAGGAATGCCAGTGTTCGGTTTATGCCATACTTAATCTAGGTGATTAAAAAACTGCAAGTTTAAATCCTTGCTTTCTCATCTAAATTCACGACACTCTACCCTTGTGCAAAGTAACTTAGAACACTGAAAGTTTTTCTTCTGGCCTACTGTTAGCATTACTTTTTAATAGTAATTAATGGCTTCCGCTTTATAATATGGTGATTTAAATTGGAGCCTACCGAATTCCACAGAATTCATTGATCTCCTGCAGGAGAAATGTGGTTAGCGTACGACATTTTTAAAGGGTTGTTTCACAAAACAGATGAGATCAGCAACTTTATATGCTTGATAGAAGGAGCAATAGTTTATGTTGTATTTTCACATACCTATTTTTAATTTGAGAAGTAACTGACAGTCATCTTTTTTTGAAAATTGTTTAATGTCATGTATATTGCTTCTTCAACAAAAATTTTAAATCATCCTAACATCCCAAAAAAGAGAGTATTTAGCTATCCTTCGTGAGTCAGATACCTGAAAAAGGGTTGCCATTTTGACAAAAATACCATTTGAGGACAATATGCAGAGTTTTGTAATGATTCAGGGGGAGAGAAAGGTGGAGGGAAAATTCTAACAAAACCTATGCCACACTAACACCATCAGGCATCCTGCCTTAATTGGCATGATTACATTTTAATTGGCATGAAAAAAATTTAAAGACAAGGATTTTAACTTCTAACAATAGTAAAATAGAGGGATATGGTTTTTAATATTACTTTCATCTAAGGTGAACAGTGTGGAATGGAAATACATTAGAATGAAATGTCAGTGGTGCGTACAGTTTAATCTGTGAAATTTTGTCCCCTGTGCTGCATATTACTCTGTCTCAATTGCATATTAAACAACCCTATCAAGGCAGGCATTGGCATCTGCTGTGCTGACACAAATTGTGAATTAAATGAAATTGATGTCCTCTGTCGTATATTTATGAAGACGGACCATTCTCTGAAGTATTCTGTTTATGAAGAATTTATGATTGCAAACTGTTCCAGAACAAAAAAGTGGCAATAAATTCTTTTTTGTGACCCTACCCTCCAAGGGCATTGATTTCACCTCCTGCTGCTACTTTTGTCACAGCATAAAAACAATAGCTAAATCTGGATTCCACTGAGGGTCTTCAAATTATCAATATTTGCACCATGAAAATACAAGGGTGTTGCCAAGAAAGGCAATTTTTCTGTTATGATCTCCTAAAGATACTATTTACAGAACACTACACAGCAAATGAATGTTGACTTAATTTTATTTGTGTTTTAAAGCTTATTTTTGTAGGTTTAATTCATCATTATAGATTAACTCCTACTGATTCTCCAGAGTGTTTTCCACAAAAAAAAAAAAAAAAAAAAAAAAAAAAATCCCTCTCAGCTGCACTTTCATGCCATAGTGGTTAATCTAAGAAGGCTTCTAAGTGGATTGGGACTTACTTTTACACGTATATTAGAAAGTCTAGCATCCAGAAATGCAAAGTGAGAAGAATTGTGGGATTGAACAATTTTCCAAGTCAGGTAAAATGCAACAACAGCACCAAGGAAGCTACCCCTTCTGAATAGCCCTCAGTCATATAGTTGGGGAAAATTGTACTTTATGAAACCAAAAAAAAAAAAAAAAGGGGAATTTAATTCTCCATGCACAATCTACTCTTGGCCTCTTTAGTATATTGATTAAACTCAGACTTCTATCTCCTTAAAATGTTATGCAGAGAATATTTTACTGTAAACTCCTGTCATGAGAATTCAAATGAATTTTCATCAGTGACCATGGTGAACTTTTCCTTCCTGTTAAAGGAAATTATAAGTGAATGAGGTCTTCTTAAGCCTCTAGTGGTAGTCAGAACAACACACACTGCTCAAGAATTCGAAAATCCTAAATGGAACAATGAGCTCATCTGAAATGAATGTCCGTTGTGAGGTGGCAGGTGCAGCTGGACACCTTCCAGGTGGCCCTTGCTGCTAACCAAACTGTGGTACGTTTTTGGTACTGAAGCTAATATATGTTTTTGTTTTCTTGTTGGTGGTTTTTTGTTTTTTGTTTTTATTTTTCATCGGATGCGTTAGAAAACCCTCAGACAGAAGATCCAGGACACAATGGCAGGACACAGTGGGTCTGGTCCACGTGACCTGCTCTCTCCCGAAAGCGGAAACCTGGTAAGGCAGCTGGAGGTCAGGATCAAAGAACTGAAAGGGTGGCTAAGAGATACAGAGCTTTTCATCTTCAATTCCTGCCTGAGACAAGAAAAGGAAGGAACAATGAATGCTGAGAAACAACTGCAATACTTTAAGGTAATAAAAAAACAATCAAAGTTGATAAAAAGCTTTCTTTATGGTAGGGATGAAATATTTATCAAGTACATAAAGTATGATACCCATGTATCTATGTATCACTGTGCACTTAAATGTTTCCTTGGATTTATAGACACCCTCCACATTTCTTGTATGCCAACGTCTGTGTGTGTATAAAGATGAACATTAAGCCTATCAAACACACATTGTACAGGGGAGATCGCTGCTGCTTGTGTGTTTTGTGCAATGCCTGTGGAGGGAGGGTTTGATAAATTAAAAGCAGACCAGCAAACACTAAAGATTACTGAGGACTTGGAGAGGCAGACCTAAATGTTCCATAAATAATACGGCTAAAAATACTTCCATAAATTGATACGATAAAAGCACGTGATTTAATTGAAGACCATTAGTGCTAACAAAAGAAAACATAATTTTTACATAAGAGAGAATCAACTACTTACGAAGGGAAGACATAAAGTGAGAGGTTCCTCCATGACAGGCACATTCCGTCGTTGGAAAGCGCCAACCTCAGCCAAACAGCGTGTGCGCATTCACTGTGTGTCCACAAAGAAGCAGCATTTACCCCTTTGTCTCCATGGTTTATGCCGTATCTACTGAAAAGCAGTTTAGAATCTGAGTATTTTCTTGTATTGCCTACGCCAGCCTGTACTACCTGAATCCTCCTGTAAATGCGGTGACTATTTGGGCTCTGGCTGTTGTCAGTCCGAGGCTTTGGGGTAATAGGGTATGAACTGGGTGGCAAGAAACCCTCTGGCATGAATGGTCTCAAAGAGGAGAAAGGAGAAAACCAAGAAAGAAGGAATTTCTTAGGACCAAGCAACTGTTTCTTTGCAAAGCCTTCCAGGACCAGATTTTATTCAGCCCCCCCAGTCCCCAACCCCATGCCCCGCCATCCCCTCGAAGCCCTGCAATCTTCCAGCAATCGATCAGAGAATTCAGTCAAATGTGGTTCACCTTCCATCTGCCAGACAGGCAGGCTCACCTTGCTCACCTGCATAGCCCCGGAGGAGAAGCCCTCAAAGGTAAGACCACAATACTTCCCAATAAACTGCCTGCATTACACACCTGCGGACAGTTTTGGTTGAAAACCTCCTCTTCTGCCGTCCAATTGACAAGACCAAACTTGGACATTAAATGAAAGCCTCTTCCAAAGCAAATGGGTTTTTCTAACTAAAATCTTATATTGGGAAGATTTGTTTTTCATCTCTACTTGTCTTGCCCTGACCCCCCATTGCAGGGAGGTGGAGTCTTCAGGTATTTGAACATTACATGCACCTTATAAAGCATCCCGGTCATTACTAGGCTGGATTATGTGAAATATATTTTTCTCTGTAGTATCTATATCATAGCTTTAGTGAACCAGTTAATGGCCCCAGACAAATGTGTGACCTTGGTCATATTTCTTGTATTATTCCTTGGTGTCTTAATTAATTTCTTCATCTATAAAATGGGATAGTGATAGTATTTATCTCACCCAGTTATGTGTTTACATACATAAATTATTATTTCTACTTTTTGTAATGGTACCTTTAAGGGATAGGACTCTCTTAATGTTATAAATCCCAAAATGTTACATAATAATTGGAAATAATAACGGGAAGTTTGTTACTACAATTGTTTATATACCTGCCTACCACCGTATTTCATAGATTTAAAATTTATTTATTTAAAAACAACCCCCCTTCCACTTTTATTATTATTATAAATGGAAAAAGCAGTTCTGCATTAATTTTGCTGATGCTTCCAAAAGACATTAGCTTTATGCTTTAGCTTTGTATAGGGTCATCAGCATGATTTTCAGCTATCCTAGAAGCAAATTTAAGAGTTTCAGAAACAGGGAAACAGGGAGAGACAGAGAGGAATCTCTAGCCTTCTGTATCATTAGATAGTTCCTAGGTGTCCTAGTCATTTGGTAATACTTTCTAGCCATGATGGAAATATTCACTGCACATAATTCATTATTTACCATGTGCATTTTAGTCCCCCAAAATAGAATTTTCATTTCAAAAGTACCAGAGACTATCACATGCTTTTTGCTATTTTATTTCTTTTTTCAAAGAGTATTTTTCTTAGAGAATTTTTATGTTTTCCATGTTTTCCATGTCACTATTTATGAACTAACTGCTTTTATACCCCACTCTTGGATATTTAGCTGTTTTTAAAATAATATAATAAATACAGAAATTTTCTACCCCTCCCCCCAAAAGGTAGGACTTTGATGATAATGTTTATCTCCCCATATGGTTTCCCAGCCTTATTCTATCCCCTCCTCTCCTCACTTAAGATAATCATAAACCCAATATTCTTTGTGCCCTTGCTTTCCTTTGGTAGGAAAGAATATTTTTGATTTTAGTTGTTTTTAACTTTATTAAAAGGTAATCATGCTGTATGTTATCTTTTAAGACTTCCTTTTTCATTTAATATTATAATGCCAAGATTCATTCCTGTCTTTGAGTATGGCTGTAATTCACTTGTTTTGACAACTGTATGATATTCCATCATGAGTATATACATATATCTCATTTAATGCTAATAGCAACCTATGAAGTTGGTATAAGGATCTTGATTTTGCAGGATATTCCTATGGAAACAGGTATATGGAGGTTAAGTTTTGTGTGTCCAAGGCCACATATGAGTGGTAGAATTAGGTTTTAAGTCAGACAGAATTAGGCTGACTCTAAAACCTCTGAAATACTATGCAAAATTGATATTTATTGATATTTACTGAATGCCCTTCAATGCCAGATGACTCAAAGGGAAAAACAGGATGGAACTAAATGTCACTGTGTCTTTGTGGTTGGTTTATCAGCCACAATCTTCAGCAGTTTGGCCAGAATAGCAAATAGATTTAGCTACTGAAGTTCTTGGGAGGTGAAAATATTTGTGTTTTTATTTTACATTTTTGTACTGTATCAGTGTAAACTTCTTTAGCATGTGTCACTTTTTAAATTGAAATGTTCAAACTTTTTTGAGATTATGGCGCCCAGATAATTTTTCTGTATCCCTTGAAACTTTAGTCCCTTCTAAAGTTTGAAGAGATCAGCTAAGTGGACCCAGCATGATGGCACTTCTTTTTTGTTTTGTAAGAAAGCTTTACGCTTGTCTGTTGGAATAGATGTCTTTCCTTGCCAGAATTTTAAATATTTCTGAGCTGTTTACTCTTTAGTGCTTAGTGTATGATTAATCAAGTGTTCTGTATATTACCACATTCATTGGATGAATTAAACCAAATGTTTGCAATATAATAATAATGTAACATAATGTTTAGAATCTGCCAGAATCATAATTAATAATAAGCATATGCAGAATAAAAACTTCTTACTTACCACAAATCCAAAGACCAGATAACCTTTGCCTTCTAAGTGATAAAGCCTCTCAGATAAAAGTTATTTTTTTTAAGATTTTATTTATTTATTTGACAGAGAGAAATCACAAGTAGGCAGAGAGGCAGAGAGAGAGAGAGAGGGAAGCAGACTCCCTGCCAAGCAGAGAACCTGATGTGGGACTCTATCCCAGGACCCTGAGATCATGACCTGAGCTGAAGGCAGAGGCTTAACCCCCTGAGCCACCAAGGCACCTTGAGATAGGAGTTATTGAAGAACCTTAAGTATGGAACTCTTTGGCACATTTCTCTTCTTCTTGTGTGTTCCCAAATGTCTTCTACTGTCATTGGTCACACTGAAGACAGGCTCTATCCATAGGACTTAGCTTTATGATTCTCCATTCTCTGAAATCTCAGGCTTTTAACAGAATGAATTCTTTTATATGCACCCAGAGCAATGACAGATAAGCTATAGTGCGCTGCCCAGGAAAACGGGGTGGGAGGGTGCTGCTTATGAAAGGGAAAACCCATCACTTTGTAGTCTCAACTGTTTCCTTCTTAGAGTTCGGTCTGGGATGAGAAAAAGGATCAGGATCTCAAGTATTCAGAAGAAGAGAAAAAGCAATTGCGGAATGTATTATTTCTCTCAAAGGCAGTAAGTGTGATAAATGGGGGATGAGACACAAGGCAAAATTCTACCTAAGAAAGAAAGAGTCAAAGCCCAGCATGGGGAGATACGTGAAGGTGTGAACGATTACAACCAAATGTGGAGAGCATGTCAGAGATTTAATGAGGTCAGCTGGCAATGGGCCCCTTAGAGCTGCGTGTGTGCGTATCTGTGTGCGCACGCGCGTATGCGTGTGTACGTGCACATGCATGCACAGCTTTAAGGCCTTTAGCTGGAAAGCACTACTCTTTAATGATGATCCTTCAAAGAGAAAATAATTGTTTAATCATACATTCCTTGTATTCCATAACTGAATTCATTAGTCTAAAGACTCAAATTGGGGAGAAATTATTCAATACTACTAGCACAAAGAGGGGGCGGCACTGGACTGGGCCCAGAACCAGCCCAGGAAGGACAAGTTTAGAGCTGCCAAGAGGCTCTGTCATCAAGAAGGTGAATGAGTGGAGTAGATTTGGTAAGCTTGGCAATGATTAATGCCCCACATTTGCTTAGCAATTTAAATTGAACCAACCACTTTTACCCAAGCTATTCTACTTAAACTTTACACTAATTATGTAAGGTAAAAATTATGATCACTCTCTTATGGGTCTTTTTATTTATTTTTATGAATGACAAACTTTTGAGTTTATCATTCATAAAAATAATGGCTTTGAGAGGTCATTCAGCATGACTTGTTTGAATCCACACAGCAACTAGCATCAGAGACAGAGCAAAAGCCATGGTCTTTGGGTTCAAATTCCAGTATTCTCCCATCCAGTCATTCACCAATCCTTCAAAATAAACATTGAAACCTTGTTGTCCTCTAAATCAAGAGTTGGCAAACATTTTCTGTAAAAGGCCAGATAATACAATCTCTGTCACAATTACTCAACTCTGCTGCTGTCCTGGAAAAGTGGCTACCAGTAATATGTAAATGAATTAATATAGTCTGTTCAATAAAACTAATTTACAAAACTATTTATAGAAGCAGGCGGTGGGCCAGATTTGGTCCTCCGGCTTTAGGTCCCTGGCCCTGCTCTAGATTACAAAAATTATCATAACATGGGAACATCTACATCTTCTTTTCAGAAAGGAGGCCATGCTAGAATTGCAATAGGAGGAACGAAATGTTCTTTAACAGTTTGAACAAGGACAACTAATACTGACCAAGTGTTCACAAAATGTCAGTCACAGTTTCTAAGTGTTTTACCTGAATTTGCTTATTTAATCCTTACCACCATCCTGAGGCAGGTTTTTTATTATCCCGTATTTCTAGACGAGAAAACAGAGGCAGGGAAAATTCAAGTAATTTGCTTGAGGTCATTCAGGTAGTTAATGACAGAGCCAATAGTTGGGCCTAGTAAGTCTATTCCGGAATCGGTCTCTATTTTGTAAACCCAACAGTCCCTAGGTCAAAGATCTGTTTCTGAAAAGAGGAGAACACATTAAATGGTAGCCTACTCTTGTTCTTTTCCCATTTCTGAATACTTGACAGCCAGCTGAAGGAAGTCAGCCAGTCAATGTTTTAAATCTTGGAAATCAAAAATTTAAGGTAGAGTCTTTAAAAGAGAGTCAAATTAACTATCAAATGTGTAGCATTACTAACTGATACTCTGAAAAGGAATATCACTAATACGCTTTCTTTAAAAAGGAGGTAAATAAAAGAGCTAAACACAGTTCACGTGCTTGAGGAAATATTTTCCCAAATCTCACTGTATAATTTCCAAAAGTAAAAAATTGGTCCAATCCAGGCAAGATAGTTAGAGGGAATTTCCCGTGTCCACTCTAACCGATCTCAAATGCCACCATAAATAATCACACTTCCTGTGTCCCTCCCAACCCACATTTTTAAGGAGATTAGGTTGGAAGAGAGAAGAGAATATTTTGGAAGTTTTGAAATAAGTGAAAGGAAGCCGTGGTTCCTGCAGGTCCAGGATCATCTCTGTTGCTGTGTCCTGAAGCCATTATAAACTTTGTAATGATGTTGTTGGCAAAGCTGCAAAGAATTACAGTGATTCAGTCTGGCTGTGACAAATGCATGCGAATGCTTTCAAAATCAACGAACATCAGACAGGACTTAATCTTTTCTATATGTCTTAGATAAAATTTTTTTAAAAAGTTTATATATTAACCAAGTAATTTCATCAAAAGAAAATACTGAATTAAACTTTTATCAGATATTTCTTTCCACCATATGTAAAAAAATCTATCATCTAACAATTTAGTAATTTTAAGTAACTGGATACAATCTAGAACTGCCTTTAAAAATTTTGACTGGGTTAAGGTTTAAATTCAAAGATAGAGTTAAATAAATGTTATATACACACCATCTGGGAGGTGGTGGGAAGACCCACAGGAAATTTTTATAAGCAGTCCCAGTACAGCCTTTTAAAGTAAATAAAAAGAAACAACAGAGGCATAATTCTTTCTGAGCATACCTTTTACTAGAAGAAGATGCTGCATGATTTCTATGAAGGGAAATGTGTTGAGGATACAAAGACATAGCTGTATACTCATTTCCTTAAAGCCCTAGGTTTCTCATCTTAAAAATGGAGATAATAGGGGTGCCTTGGTGGCTCAGTTGGTTAAGTGTCCAACTCTTGATTTATGGCTAGATTCTTTATGAAATTTTATGTCAGATTCTTTATGAAATCTCCCCTCTCACCTGTGAAAAGGACAGCTCTTTTAGGATGCAGTATACCAGATCCCAGAGTATCAACAAGTTTCACATTAGACTACTTTTCAGCTTTTGAACAAGATGGCAAAATAGCTACTAAGAGTCTTCTTTCCCATTTTCTTTCTCCCTGAACTTTTGTAAACACTCTTTAGATCTTCATCCTATCTTTTCCTGGATTACAGCTTTACATGTACAATTAGGTCTCCATTTAAGAAGATAAGCAAAATTCCTATTTTTTTTTTCATGTTCATAATGAGTTGTCAGTCCTCTTCTGTAACTTTAATACATTATTCTTTTACAATTTACCAATAAATAGTATTTATTGAGTACCTTCACTGGGTCATGTTGATTAGCAACATTATGATCTAGGATTTCCAGCTATGTGATCTCAGTAAATAGTTCTTTTTGCCTGATATTCTTTATTTGTAAATTAGGTTTTTGGTTTGAAAGGATTCCCTTCACCTCTAGCATTCTGTGACTTTGTAGTAGGCATCTTTTTCCTTTTATAAATTTATTCAGTTATAGATGCCATTTAATTCCTCTAAACAACACTTCCAGTGTGGCACAAAACTTCCAAAACATAGTCAATTCAGTGTTCCCAGAGTCATGTTTTACTTCATTGAGAATGATGCTTCAGAAGGACAAAGGCATCTTTTGAACTGGCGTTCATTGCCTTTGTCACCACAGTAGCCAACTTTGTTTTTGTACCCATTTTCTTTCCAGCATTATAGTATCTTTATAATTTGATAGAGATGCTCATCTAAAATGGGAAAGAAAAGGTCTTCCTAGTTATGAATTTCAGTCAGAATGGTGGCACAGGTAACATGAATATGTATGTTTTAGTTGTTTTATGCATCTCGGGACTTGGTTGATTTAAAACTAGAAAGAACTATACCAATAAATGCTGGTACGGTGATGACAAACAAATGTACAGGTCTGTGAGAAGTGGAATATAGAAAACTCTTGGTAAAAATTAATGACCAGTGGGGACTCAGATGGTTAAGCATCTGCCTTCTGCTCGGGTCTCCGGGTCCTGGGATTGAGCCCCGCATCGGGCTCCCTGCTCAGTGGGGAGTCTTCTTCTCCCTCCTCCTCTTCTTTTCCCTCCTGCTAGTGCTCTCTCTTTCCCTCAAATGAATAAATAAAATCTATCTATCTATCTATCTATCTATCTATCTATCTGAAATTAATGACCAGGGTGAAGAGATGAAAGGTTTGAATCAAAGAGGCTGAATCAGAGACCGTACAGTCAGATACCCTCCCCTCACTTTATTCCTTCCTCATCTATTAGGTGCCCTGAAGTCCTTCATGATGTATCTAAAAGCATAATAATGTATCTTGCCTTTCATTTTTGTTGTCAGTTTTTTAGCATATTGTTTTAGGTAAATTTTTTATAAGTTGCATTCTAATGAAATCTGAAAGTCTGTATCTTTTAGTAAAAACACTAAGCCCATTCCCATTTAGTTTCTTGATTAAGATTGCTGATCTTTTATTTTATTTCATCATGTTCATTCATTTATTCATTCAGTAAATATTTCTTGGAACCTACCATGTGGCAGGCACTGGGCTGAGTGTTAGTGATGCATGGAGCTTACGCTGCAATCTTGTTTAAACGTTTTGCTGTAAGACATGTTGTTTTGTTCATTTTTATCCTAGGAAATTGGAATATTTTTAACATATCCTTTATATCCAATAACAATGCATTGACGTTTTACTGATGCCACTTCTAAAATGAGAAATCGACTTCTCTGCATCCTCTGCCCTATTCCTCCATTTTTGTTATTATAATCTTGGATTTAGTTATTAGCTAATGTTATTATTAATTTACTAACTTAATTAAATTCTTTCTCATACTTGCAATAATTCCTTTTGATGTTAGCATTGTATTTTATAAGAATATGAAAAATAATTCAGAATATTTTATTATACTCATTTCATTGCTCAATATCAGCTTTTTTATACCATGGTTTTCCATTTTCTTACAAAAATTACTCTTAGTATTATTATATTGTCTTCTAATAATTTTTATAGGAAAAGTACATTCTTAGTATATCCTTCAAACCTTTGCATGTCTGAAAATGTGTTTTGTTTGACCTTGCATGTAAACAGTAGCTTGGCTGAGTATAAAATTTTGCCAAGGGAAATATAACCTTTGACCATCAAAACTGCCAGTGATTCTTTCGGCATTTATAGTTATAAAGGAGAGGTCTGATTTTAGTTATTACATAGTACCCTTGTTTTTCCACTTATTATTAGTGGGTGTTGGTCTCTTTTTATTTCTTTTGCTGGGAACCTGGTGAGTCCTAATTGTTTTTGAAAACTGAAATTCTGCTTTCGGTCGGTGAGTTTTACCTGCTGTTTGATTATCACAAGTTGCCTACACATTTAGTTCCCTCCTTTTAGAAATCATTCCATGCACATTGAGTCAGCTAGATCTTTCATTCACTTAAAGAAGTGTATTTTTATTTCTTCCTTATCGGGGACTTTCGATGGAATTTTCAAGGTTGTTTTCTGGTTTTGCAGTACCTAATTTTGTAGGTTGTCTTCATTGCAATCTTAAATTCACCAAAAGTTCCTTTCATCTTTGTACAATCTTTACCAATCTTAATTTGTTTCATTTGTAGAAGTGCCTACCGCAGTGCTATGGATGCAGTATTTTTGTGCATATTTTTGAGAAATGGATTAAAAATTTCTGAGGTTTTCTTTTTTCTTGTATTAATTCTGCTTCAAAAGGAATCTATTAGTCTGTTGCTTTGAGTGTTCAAATTGGCGCCTCCCTTGAACTACAGTGTCTTCCTTTCTGTGTCTCTTTATTCTTAAGTAGGAAGTTTTGTTTTCTGGAACTAAGTGTTAAGATAGGTCCTCCAAGAGATTCTTAAGTGGCTTCCTGTACAAATATTTCAGGCCCAGACAAAAAGGAAATGGAAAATTTCAATTCCCCTTAGTTTTATTTAAATCCCAGAATGAGAAAAATAGACCATATACAGGGATAGCAAATTGTCTATTGATACTGCAGCATGGGGTACCTACATCTCTACTCTCAGGTGAGGTTGAAAGCAAGCTAAGGAATCTACACTTTTCTCATTCATCAGGGACATCTTCAGCATCCCAGCACAGGCGGGTGGTCTTGCAGAGTTGTGTCCATCAGCTTTGAGAGAGAAAGTCCCATTAGAAGGTAGCTCTTCTGTAACTTAGGTGATAAGTTCTGGGGACTTGAAATAGTACAATTATAGTGGAAGATAGGAGGCTGGATTTAAGAGAGACCTCAGGGTTAGAGGTGACAGGATTTGGGAACTGCTCTGCTGGTAGGAGTGTGAAAGTAGAAGGCCTTCTCCAGACTTTCTCCCACTAAGAGTCCCTCTCTTCCTGGAATGCTCTTGCTTCTGTTTTTAAATCAGGAAGAGAATCTTCAACAAAAAACCTTGGAAGTAGTAGAACACGTGTAAAGATGAAGGAGTTCTGATACCTAAAAAGAGAAGCCAGTTCAAGATTATTTGGGAATTTGGGTAACAATATTTTAAATTTATTCAATACTTTCCTGTTATGCAAACACCTGTGTCAGGTGTTGTGCTGGGTACTAGGGTGAAACATCCACTGTCCTCTTCCAAGGAACACACAGTCTAAAGGGGGATGGTAACAAGTGAACAGGCAAGTAGAATAGAATGTAGTATGGGCTGTGGTGGGAATTAACGTAGTGTGCTGTGAAAGTACATGGGGCATTACTGGGGATGGCAAGGAATTTCCTAGAATGAGTGACTCTTAAGTTGAGATCTGAAGTGAAGGAGGGGAAGAGTGAACAGAATAGTATGTGCATGTACCTAGAGGTCTGGAGATAAGAGATTGAAGAAATTCCTGTGTTTATTTCAATGTTATTCTGGTGTCTGTAGGTAGGAATCTATGTGTCTTAGCAACAAACTAGAGTGCAAACTTTTTTTTAATTAAAATTTTATTTCTATTAGAGCAATTTGAGGTTCTAGCAAAACTGAGGGAAAGGTACAGAGATTTTCCATTATATTCCCTGGCCCCACACATGCACAGCCTCCCCGTTATCAACTTACCCCACCAGAGTAGGACATTTGTCACAACTGATGAACCTGCAGTGACAGATTGTGATCACTCCAAGTTCATAGTTTTACTACAGTTCACTCAGTGCTTACATTCTGTGGGACTAGACAGCTGTATAATGACACGTATCTGTCATTATGGTTTATCATACCAAGTATTTTCACTCCCCTAAAAATCTTCTGTGCTCTGACAATTCATTCCTCACCCCTAGCCCCCTGCCCCAATCCCTGGCAGTCCCTGATCTTTTTACTCTGCATAGTTTTGTTTTTTCCAGAATGTTGTATGGTTGGAATCATACAGTATGTTGCCTTTTCAGATTAACCTCTGTCACTTAGTAATATGCTTTTAAAATTCTTCTATGTCATTTTCATGGGTTGATAGCTCATTTCTTTTTAGCACTGAATAATATCCCATTGTCTGATTATAACATAGTTTATTAATCCATTCACCTACTGAAGGACATCTTGGTTGCTTTTAAGCTTTGGCAGTTATGAATAAGGCTACCATAAATATCCATATGCAGGTTCTTGTGTAGACATAAGTTTTCAACTCCTTTGGGTGAATACCAAGGAGCATGATTGCTGGATTGTATGGTATGAGTGTATTTTGTTTTGTCTTCCAAAGTGCTCATACCATTTTGCATTCCCACCAGCACTGAATAAGAGTCCTTTTTCCATATCCTCTTCAGCATTTTGTGTTGTCAGTATTTTGAGTTTTGGCTATTTTAATAGGTGTGTGGTGATATGTCATTGTTGTTTTGAGTATATACTTTTTAAAAGTAGGACTATCTTAAAATACCTGTTTTGCATACCCTTTATTATACCATAAACAATGTACCTTAGAGTCACTAAGTACTCGAGAAGTACTTAGCAGATTGTAAGTAAGACAGACTGAGATCAGATAGCTAGCTCAAACTTTTTTTCCCAAAGAAGAAAAAAAAAGTCTCTGATAAATTAAATGACCACACAACCAGAGCCAGACGGCAACCCACATCTCCTGAATCCTAATCCAGCCATAGTCCAATAATACCAAACCAAAGATTTCTTGCAACTTAATACTGATGTCTTTGCAATTCTCACAACTCAATTTTTTCTCTATAAAATAGAAATACTGAGCCTATCTCATCTGATGAATAGAAATAAAAAATCATTACAAGGGACATTGTGATTAATAGGAAATGTAGAAATGCTTATTAATACTATAAAGTCCTATTATAAATAATATTAAAAATACATATGACAATAAACCAAGGCCCCTTTGGTATTGGAATTCAGAGACTTACCATCTTGACCTGCAACAGCTTCTCATTTCCAGGGGCTTTACTCTCAGGAGTTCAACTCGGTGTTGAGTTTGCTATCATTTTTCACCTTCTGTTTATGTTGTACCTCCGTATGAGGAGCTTAAAGAGCTTTAGAGACATTAGCTCATTAATCCTCCCAAAACCTCTCTAAGATAGGACAGAAGCATAAATCATTATTCCCATCTGGAAAAAAAAAATAACCTAACTTATCTCTCTTAATTTCATTAATGCTCTAAACTGTTGATTAAATCCTAACTTACATTTTGTACATTTAGAATATTGCATTATCTTCCCCAAGGATATTTTTATTTCTTTTTGAATTTAATGACATTAGGATAAGTGCAAAAATGGATCGGCAGACCTGGTTTTAGAAGTTCCTTTGAGAAGTGTGGGATAGGTGGTAAACCAGGTTCTGCCTTCCCCTCATGCTCTCCCCCTTTTCTCAAAATGTCTTTCTCTACTGCCCTTCAGTCATGACAGGAGAAATGACTTAAGAATTGGAAGAATGTTTCAAGACCCATTCATTCCTTTATCTGTCAGGCAAGACTACCTACCAGCAAGAGAGCCAATGGATATCCATTCAACCATGCCATCCTAGCTCCCAGTAAAACGTTGGTGCAAGGGACTTCAAAGCTCTATGAAAGCAACAGTGGAAGTCAGCTTTTCAATTTTGTGTGCTTTGTTTAGGTATGTGGTCCTCACTGTAAAGGTTTTTGGAGTTAGACTTTGAAGATTTTAGAACATGAGCAGACCATCGTAGACCACCACATGATATTTTTCCTATCTCTTAACAGAATAAGCTTAGGTAATAATCTGGTGCCAGAAAATTTTAAAAGCCAAAGGATTGTTGCACTTTAGAGAAAGGGTATTGAGGGCATGTGAAAGTTACAGGATTTACTTGAGATCACACAACTGGTAATTGCCAAACTAGGAAAATACTCAAGTTGTGCTTTTCCCCCTTCAAACCAAGTTGCTTCTCAGATATTCGACAGATATACCTTCATGCTCGGATAACATATATTCTGCCTTGCTGCCAAAATACTAGATGGAATGAATGAAGGCACTTGTCCCCTAATATATTCAGTCATCTTTAAGGGAGCAAGCAGGAGAGAGACATGGTGTCTCAGAAGAAATGAAAACAGAATCCTCTAAAAGGAGAATTAACTGTGTTCAAGAAAATTCACTCAAACAATTCTCCCAGACCTCTGCTTTATTTTAGCTATGGGAGTGTTTAAAGAATGAAGTTCTTATTACATTTCCTTTTCACAAGGTTCTGGAATATTGCTTTGAGCTAAATAATCATTATAGCAATTTACCAGTTGGCTAATATTTAGTCAGCATCTCTCTACTACCTAATATAATGGTTGAAGAGTGTTTTGCTGTTACATATTAGTTAAACTTCTAAACGACCCTGAGAGTGTGGTTAGTATTATTGCACATCTGGGAATACTGAAAACTGGTGAAAAGGAGTGGATTTGCCCTGGATTTCCACCACAAAAGTGAGGGAAAGAGCTAAGAAGCAAATTCCTCGTGATCCAAACTCACAAGAAAATGCCCTATACGATGCTATAAAAATAAAATCAGAAATGTGAAGTTTATAGAGCTGTCTATACCTAAGTCTCTTCCAGGTTGGGGAGGAATAAATGAATAAACAGAAGAATCTTTCCAGGGTTGACTTTTTGTCCCTAGTATCATTTTCCTCCTTTTCGGTGGTGTTATTCCCCCAAACTTAACTCTTTCCTGCTTTGTTATTGTGTCCCAAGTGTTCTTGAATTCATTGATTTCCCACCTGTAGGATTCTGCAATAAGAGGAATACTTCCCTAAAATACCCATTCCTACTTGTTATACTTCAAGTAACACTCTGAGCTTTGTGACAAAGAAGCCAAGAGTGGCTTCATAGGAAGTAAACAATATGTTACTCAGGGATAAATTTGGGAAAATAGAGTCTGATAGGGGAGATGGGTGAGGAATAGTCAAGTATGTATGGATGAGAGAACTAGAAAAATACCATGCAACAGAGTTGAGTGAGTCGTGACACCAGTTAGTTCAATCATCTGTCCTCTCCTACATGTTCCACACTATCCCTCGGAATTCCTCTTAGGTCATCCTTGCTTCTGTGTTTTCTCACTTTCTTTCTCCCTGCTTTTTCTTGCTGTTTCATTCTCCAGGTATGATTTTTATGATAATCCTTCTTTTATAGATTTAGCCTAATGGGTGTATTGTGCTGTACCTTGTCACATAGAATTCTTTTCTTTCTTTCCTCAAGACTGTCCTGAATATTCCTTTGACCTGGCCGGTGAATACCCAAATCCATTAAATGAGCAAAAGAGTTCAGGTAGCTGGGATCAACAGATAATGTAGAGGAGGAAAATCACCTTTATCCATTCTCCAGAATTACTTTGAAATGATTCCCAGGGAATCTAATAAGAGATAAAAAGTGCAGTGGGTGTTGTCAATAGATTTCAAAATATAATAATGTAAAAATAAATGGCAATTAATGCCTTATATGCTTATGAAAAGAGTGATTATAGAATTTTAAGAAAAGGTATTTTGTAGTGTAATGTCTAAGTTGCATTTATATCCAGCTCCCTTTCCTCCTTATTGCTAAAAGTTACCTTCCTATAATTGCAGACTAGTTTAACATCTTAACAATAATGGACATGTTTTTAAAAGATTATTGCCAAAAGTGCATTCTTTATTCCAGGGAGACTCTGTAATAGATACCAGCATTTTAGTAATGATACAAGCAATCTGTAAGCTATTACAGTTTTCTTTAGAGTAACTTAATCTTCATATTGTTTTGTATGTCTGGAATTTTAATAGTGTTTTTAATTTAGAAAAGGAAGTATAAAACATATTACTAATTGCATGTGAATATGAACTAAGCACATGACCACTGAGCTTGATTTTTAAAAACAAACATATTTAAAAGTACTTAACCTAATGTAGGAAAAGTCATACAAAAAAATTAAAGAATACCACACAGGGATAACAACAGCTTTCATGGAATAACACAGTGAGGGCCTGCTAATTTTGGCATGCTTATTATATTTTAGTCCACAGCTAAAAAAAAAAATAGCTAATAGAAATAGAAATACTCCTTTCCAAATATAATTAATATTTTTCAACACACAAAAGTGCAAACAATTAAAACATCAGATGAGTGTTTGTAAAAGAAGGATTAGTTTTTCCCTTAATAACACCATTCATCCAAGAATTTGCAGTATTAACTAATAGTCCTTGTGGCCCTTCACGGTTCAGCTTCATTGGTGAGGATGCTAGATTGCAAGAAGTTAGATCTTTTTCTAGGTCAAAGGTCAGGTTGTTTAGGACACGGAGGTTAAGGTGACTGGTCTTTGGACTTCAATTGTCTGTTGCCTAGGTGAATAGAGGGCAGATGATTTTTCTTTAAAAAAAAAAGGAAGTATTCACTGGAAATATTTTGATTTTCAATGTTATAAGAAATCATTTGATGTTAGAATCTAGACTTACATTGACATGTGCAGTTTTGAAACTATTTTGGCACACATCCCAGACCTTCAAGAAGCTGATAGAGATGTGCTTGGTAAACCAATTCAGGGGTCTTTAATGCTATTTTTAAAATCCAGCTTTTACATTAAATAAACCAGTTTGTTATTTTGAAAGAAGTTATAATCTACTTAAAACTGTCATTCTCTGTTTCTAACTTGCAATTAGATGATATTTCCAAAATGTCAGACCTAGATTCTGCTTCTACCATCACCATAATAAAATGTGACAGCCAAGATATCATATCAATACCTTTTCCATAATTAGCAATAAGGATCCTGCCAAGGGTTAACTAGAAAAGTTTCATAAACGTTTTTCTACAAATAGTTCTGAAGGCAGTATTATGCTTTTGAAATCTGCTAATGTAGCAAAGACTCATGACAACCAGGAGACAAATCTAGGAGCAAAACTGTTTGGAGAGAATAGTTTTGTAGTGTATGATGTATGTTATGTAAATGAGCTTATTAGGACTCTCATCTATTTTATTATTGGTGACCAATTTAATAGAGGCATTTAAAAAACAATATTTCTGCCTGACTCCTAGAAATGAAGAAGATACATTGATATAATTGAGAGCAAATGATTGCATGTCGTGCCATTTAATCATGTCATTTTTCAATTGCTATTTTTTGCACTTCACTGCATGCTTATAGAATATTTAGCTTCAATATAGATTAAGTCCCAGGGTTTGCAACTGAGCTAAGTTCCTATATTGGCTGATGTTGTCTTTTAAGTTTGGAATCAGTTAAAGTATGCAGATGTCATCTGCCCACGTTTCCTTTAAAATATGCACGTCATCATTCATACCTCACTTGAGGTATTTTAATTTTTTTGTTGTTTTGAAGAATTATCTCTTTACAATTACTGGATGGAAAGTCTTACTTGCAATACTTATGCAGGAGATATAGTTAAGATAAGCATATAATTGGTTCAAGAATGGAGCCATCAGGACCAAAAGATTTGCTGACCTTTTGCTGGAAACTTGGGTGATCATTTGCCTAATGAATGTTTCCTACTTTTGTTTAATCTCTTTTTGATGACTTATATAACTTAGATTTTTCTCAGAAAAGAGGTTATCTTCCACTGGGTGCTAGAATATGAGGTCCTTGTGGGCAGAAACTCATCTCTTTCATTCACAGGTGTGTCTCAAACACTCAGAACAGTACCCATTATAGTAGGTGTTCAATAAATACTTGTTCAGTGAACGAATTAGTATTTTTGCCATCTCTGCTATCACAACTACCCTGGGTTTAAGAATTGCATAGATTACTGATTTTTAACAATGGCCTAGAAATGGGTATAAGATAGACCCCTGAAAGTTATCCTGAAGAACTTGTTGGCTGTCTTTTCAACAGTAACTTTATGGCTCTGGCCATTTCTGCTTAGAAATCGGGAACCAGAATAGTCTGAAAATGGAGAAATTTTACAAGCCTCTTTAGCTCTCATGAAAGGAAATGTAGCATAATATTTTCATGAACTGCTTGGAATTCAGGTTGCGTGGGTTAGCATGCTGCCTTTGCTGCTTATTAGCTGTGTTAACTCTGATCAGTTACTTAGCCTCTCTGTCGCTATTTCCTTGTTTGTGAAATAGGCACATGGCCATAATATATATCTTGTAGTGCTGTTGTAAGGATTCAATGAGCCAATATATATCAAATACCTAATGAAATACATAGCAGAGGAATACACAAATAATGTTTGTCATTAATGTATGAGATTAGTGAAAAATAACTCAGAAAATACTCAGAACAGTATACTAGCAATTTAATAAGATTCAATGATTTTTGGTTATTATTCTGCAGTCAAGGAAATCCTTGACTACATGTTTGAAGAGAACATAACATCTTAAAAATTTTTTGTGTTGGTTCATATACATATAGTCAACTTAAAATGGTCTTTGGCAAAGTACATGATGTACATTTGATAGGTCAGGTTTCTCATTTTTCTACTGACACCAACAACACAATAGATTACAGTTCCGTAAGATGTACATGATTATAAGTGAAACTCATCACTGCAGTAATTAGATTTAACTAATGTTCTTTAATTTCCACATTTTCTTCAACTCCTTTTCCACATTCATGCTCTTCTAGGTATACTTTTCTGTTTATGTTTTATGATATTTCTAGAAGTATGATATTTCTAGAAGCATTTCTGAACTTCTAGAAGAAGTTCAGCTATATTAAAAATGGCATATTATTTTTATCATATAGCAGAATGTCTTATCTGTGAACTGAGATTTATAGATTTGTAGTTATGACTCCATCTGAAGGAATTTTATAGCCATTACTTTTAAAAAAAAAAGATTTATTTATTTATTTGACACAGAGAGAGTGAGTGAGAGCAGGGGAGGGGCAGTCGAAAAGGGAGAGAATCCCAAGCAGACTCCCTGCTGAGTGTGGAGCCCAGCAAGGGGCTTGATCTCACAACTCATGACCCCAAGATCAAGAGTCACATGCTGTACTGACTGAGTCAGGCATACACTCCTTTTATTCCTTTTGATTACCAAATAATATTCCATTGTATGGGTACACTACATTTTTTTGATCCATTCACCCATTGATAGATACTTGAGGTGTTTCCACTTTTTGGCTCTTATGAATAACGTGGTTATGGATATTTCTGTGGTCATATGTTTTCAGTTATTCTGGACATTTACCTAGAAGAGAACTTGCTGGACTATATAGTAATTCCATGTTTAACTTTTTGAGGAAATACCATACTGTTTTCCAAAGTGAATGGTGCTACTTTGCAATCCCACCAGCAATGCATGTGGATTCCAATCTCCTTATATCTTTACTAACATTGTGATTTCTGTCTTTTTTATTTTAAAAAGTATGTAGTTATGGTTTATACTTGCTTTTTCCTGATGGCTAATGATGATGAATATTTTTCCATATGTTTATTGGCCAATTGTATGTTTTCCTTGAAGAAATGTTTAGTTAATACTTTGCCCATTTAAAAAATGGTGTTACTTATCTTTATATTATTGAATTTTAAGTGTTCTTTATATATTCTGGATATTAGTCCTTTATCAGATATATGATTTTCAGATGTTGTTTCCCATTCTGTGGGTTGTCTTTTCACTTTTTATGGTGTCATTTGAAGACCAAAAATTTTTAATTTTGATCAAGTTGTCCAAAAGTCACTTGTACTCTTGGTGTCTAAGAAATCATTGCCCAAGATGTCAGAAGTAACTTCTACTTTAGATGTCCTATAAAAACAAACAAACAAATAAACAAACAAAAACATTGTCTATCCCCAGGTAATGTAGATTTGCTCCTGTGTTTAATTCATTTAAAACTTACAACAACCTGATGGGTTAGGTCCTATAAAAAACAAAACAAAAAAAACAAAAAAAAAACCTTTGTTTTTGTGTTTTTTTAATTTTTTTATTTTGAGGAGGCAGAGTCTTCTCTTGACAGACAAATCACAAGCACTTCAAAATAGGTACCACATCTTCTTATATTCCTCTTATTTACCGGTTCCAATCCTATAATGAAAAGTATGGAGTTTGGCACATAATTGATACTCAATAAATATTTATTGCTGTGAGGAATACTATCTATATGATCTCTGTCAGCTTTGCCCCAGAATAATAATCCAGAATCAACCAGTTAAAAGCATCTTTTGAAGACTCACAGAGGTACCAGTGTTGCCTCTCATATTCCCCATCTGCTGTATGTTCTTATTAGACCATGGCTGCAGCATTTACGTTTCCTGCGTCTGATGCCTTGTACCTTTCAAATAATCATCATGGTTTTGTTAAACTATATACACTTTCTGAGAGAAACTTCTTTTTAATTTAGCACAATGCCATATGTATTAGTCATTCATCACTAAATGACTAATTTGATAAAATTTATGAAAAGGAGTAAAATTCCCAAATATGGTATTCAGACAACCTAACATATCATTTTTTAAAAAAGACTTATTTATTTATTTATTTATTTATTTATTTATTTATTTATTTTGGAGTGAGAGCACAGAGGGGAGGGACAGAGGGCTAGGGAGAGAAAGTCTTAGGCAGACTCCACACTCAACATGGAGCCTGGCATGGTCCTTGATCTCAGGACCCTGAGATCACAACCTGAGCTGAAAACAGGAGTCCAGTGTTTAACTGACTGTGCCATCCTGGTACCCCCATTATCATCATTCTTATTAATGTATATTGAAAATCTCTGAAGATCATCAAGCAGGTACTAGTAATATAAAGATACCTCTAGTCAAAAAGTTCTATTCATTGATTGATTGGTTCATTTTCTTTCAGTAATTCAGTAACAATTAAAAAAGTAACTGATCACCAAATGGGTGTGGTTTCTAGGCTCTTGGCTAGCAGTGTGACTCCAAAATCAGAACTTGTAACTTCTATTTTATACTTCTAAAAAAAAATCTGCCCGCCTAGATTTATTCTCTGACATGCAAAACGAAGCTCCTCCGTTTCCCTGTAGGCCAGTGTTTTCGAACGTTAGTATGCACTGTAATCACCTGTGGTGTTTGTTAAACCATAGCTCGTGGGGGTGTATCCCTGAGTTGCAGATCCAGAAGATGTGGAGAGGCACCAGAGAACTGGCATTTCCCAGTTCACAGGTGATGCTGATGCTGCTTGGCCTGGGGGGACACTCGGAGCACCGTTGCTCTACACATCTAGTCACAGGTAGCAGACTAAGACAAGACTATTGCCTACCTCATGAAGTTAAAATGGTAAAATACAGAAAGTACCCAAAAGAAGAAAAACACTTGAAAAAGTGTGGGAAGTCCTTGGCGCAGGAGATGGAGCTATTTACTTGTGAATATTTAAACCAGAAGAACTTGCCTGCCTTTTTCACTCCCCGCCCCGCCCCCCCGCGTTGTTTCCTTACTCCAACTAGATCGAAGGCAGGTATGTGTCCATATATACAGGTTGAAACTTCTTTATTGTGCTTGCCACAGAGAGGACATACTCAATAGATATTGTTAAAGTTGATCAATCTAGAAAATAAAGGTGTGTTTGACTTTATAAATGGAATTGCTTCATAAATGGTTTTTAGTTGACAGATCACCTAAAGTCTTATCACTTTTTTCATGTTGACCTACCTAATGATGTTACACTAAGCTGCTGAATATAATTACGTAAGATATATTGAGACAAATTGCTTTGGAGTTTCTCAGCAAGGCTTTTTCTCTCTCTGCTTTTAACATATGCTTAGTTTTGGTACTTTTAAAATTGCATTTTCTTCCTCATCTCTCTTTTCTCTATTTGGTTCTTACATTTTACTTATTTCTTAAAAAAATTTTTATTATATTAATCACCATACAGTACGTCACTAGTTTTTGATGTAGTGTTCCAGGATTCAGTGTTTACGTATACCACCCAGTGCTCCATGCAATATGTGCTCTCCTTAATACCCATCACCGGGCTCACCCATTCCCCCTCCCCCTACATTTTACTTATTGTGCAGTTTGGGTTTTGGTTTAATTATAGGTCTTTGATTGTAAACTGATTTATATCCTTCTGTGATAGTAGATGACATTATTACTTTTAATGTCAAGAATACAGGTATATAAGTAAATTATAATCATGCTATACAGTATGATATATGTGTGTGTATATATATGTTTATGTTTAAAATATAATGGAAAATAAAATACCACTATTAGTATATTGAAATATTGGAATACTGGAAGCCTTACCTTTAATAGTGTTAAACTGAAGCCAGTGTCGAAAATGATGTCACATCACATTTGGCTTAATAATAGAGTAGTTTAAACAGTCAAAAGGGTTGACAGAGAAAAGAGGGAAAAAAAAAAAAACATTAAAAAAAAGAAGAAAGGGAAGAAAATGCCCCAGATAAACCAAAAGCCCTGCTTTGCATCACCATTGATAAATTGGCAGTTTGTAAGTGTGATATAAAACCTCCAGCCTGGGGGTGTCTGGGTGGCTCTGTTGGTTAAGTGTCTGCCTTTGGCTCAGGTCATGATCCCAGGGTCCTGGGATCAGTCCCTGCATAGCGGGAAGCCTGCTTCTCCCTCTCCCACTCCCCCTGCTTGTGTTTTTGCTCATGATCTCTCTCCATCAAATAAATAAATAAAATCTTTAAAACAAAAACAAAAAACCTTCAGCCTGTTGGCAACGCTAATGCAACATGTCTGAAAAGATGTGTTTAGAGGGTTGGAGATCTGATTACAGTAAAGGCAAAAAAAAAATTGACTTAAAAATTTTGATTTTTACTTTTCTACATTTCTCATAGCAAGCCTGCCTTTTTAATAACATGAAGAATTTGAGTGGAAATATAAAATAAAGTAAATTAAAAGTTTATCAGAAATTTTAATTTAGCACACTCAAACCATATCCTAAAAACTGAATTCTGAAGTGATACAAGACAAGGACCTTGGTACTAACAGAGGTAGTCTTATAAGAAGTTGCCTAACAATCACAAAATAATAGGACAACTACATACAAAAGCATTTGGAATCTCTTTCTTAGACATACTGATAATTAGTGGAGGGTTATTTTTTTGTTCCTTTTAGATTTCCTTTCACTCTTCTTATCTCTGTACTTTTCTGTGAAGGCAATACGACTATGCTTGGGAACCAATATGATCTCATGAGATATCAAGGAAAATGCTTCCAAATTGGCTATAATGAAAAGCATTCTGAACTTTTCTGTTCCTTACTTCCTGTCCAACTACTTCACTGTCTCTTCTCCCTAACACATTAAAGTGCCCCACTGTCCCAGGACACTTGCTTCCCGACCCTTCTATCTTGAGAACTGCAACCATTCAGCTTGGACAATCTGACTCACCTTTCCCTGAAGATTTCACCAACTCTTCCAGGAGCAACTTGTGCAAATTTATGTTAACATGCCTCTCTGTATGTTGCTCTCATTACCACACTAATTTGTGTAGTCCACCTGTCATAGACTCTCAGGTCCTTGAGAGAAGGAGCAGTAACTTGCTCCTTTTTGAAGCCTTGGTGCCTGGAACAGTGGAGAGCAGATGGAAGTTACAATGCATATTTGAGGAGGTCTGAGAGACTGGGATGAGTTTATCTTATTTCAGCGTCTTACTTAGATTGTTTAGTTTGAATTTCTGTTTTAAAGTAGTTTCCTCTGAAAATATAAGCCAGAAATAGTTACAATACTTATTTTTTTCTGTATATTTATATTTAACATTTCTCTGTGCATAGTTTATCATGGAAATAATGTAAGCTACTGATTCTAAGAAACATTACCAGCAAATGCATTGGTTTTATTTAGTAGGTGTTTGTGATTATAAATAAACATGTATATTTTAATAGTTGTCATAGAAACCCATTTATGTGGAAGAATTATATTTTATCAGTTTTATCTCCTAGATATAAAAAAGCACCAAAAAATATGTTGACAATTTAAAATTCCCAATTTCTACCTCCTTTTAAAGTAGTATTATTTCCCCATGTGCATAGAAGATAAATTATTAATCCAGGTTATAGACTTAGCTCTTTGGATATTTAAAGTAAAAAAAAAAAGTAAGATTGTGAAGATCCCAAAATTAGATAGTGAATATTAACGTCCCATCTAATCTGATATTGAATGTCAAAAACAGCTTTCACGGTTTTTAAACTACCTAGACTGACTCACGTTAAGATGTGGGTTGGGGATCATCTGGATACTTAAATACTGGATACATTCTAGATACTCATAAAAAAATTATGGCTAATGACCTTTATGAAAAATTCCCCTAGTGATCTCACATGTCCTGTTTCAGAACTCTGAAAGTGCCTGTGAGGTGTATGAAGCTCATCAGGACTACTTTGTAAATGTTACCAAGGAGGCTGTGCTAACTCCACACTTATAGTTAGTGCTATCCATGGTGAATTTTCATTTGGCTAAGAAACATTGTGACTTTTTGCTGGGTTGAGGAATGCAGTTATTAGTCTAGTCAACTGCAAAGAAAGTTTTGTAAAATCCCATTTTATGCCATGGAAATAACACTTTTGATTTTCTTAGCCCTGTATTTTAAACAAATTTATAGCAACACAAAAAGGAAAAATGAAATCCTCAATATTCATAGTCATAGGACTCATTTCAACCAATTTCAGCTGGCTGTGTTATTATCTTGAAGTGTTAATATGGGACCAAAATTTGGCAGGAGTTAATTTGGCTTGATAGTTTGACTTACTCAACAGTTCTAGAGCAAGAGAGGAAATTGAAGGGGGTGGTGTGTGAGAGAGGCAGAGAAAGAGACATAGAGAGAGAGAGAGACAGAAAGAGAGAGAATCCATTTAGGAATGAGGAGGCAGCAGTATTGGAGGAGGGTATGGAAGCAATGCTTTTTGCTCTAGTAGGCCCTCAAGTTTTATCTTCAGATATCCAGCGGTCCTTCTCAATCAGCTCTGAACAAATGAATAAGATCAGTAAAGAAATTTGTCAGACCTGGTGGTTATATCAAGAGCTATGTAGGGAAGTAATAATGAATGCTAGGAAAATAAATAAAGGTAAGTTCAGGAAACATAACTAAAAATGCTGCACTGGTAAAAATTGAATAATAAAATTCCTAGTCATATTTTGCCATAAATAGAGGTTTGGGAATTTGTCATTCACCTTATTTAAAATTCAGAAATATTAAAGGTACAGTGTTCTCTCATTACAGAAATAATAGAATTTCAGCTATTACTGAGTTAGGGTCATTTAAATGGCTAGAGCATGTATTATATCAATAAGCGGGACATCTGTATGAAATGTCCACCTGCTGATCTACTACCGCTCTGTGCACATTTCAGTGAACTGCACTTAATCATTTTAAGACTTCTTCTAATGAAGCCTTATCTAGATTAACATTTTAAGCACAAATACTTTTAGGCATTAAAACTCTCACACTAAATGAAATTGCATTGTCTTGTTTACCCTTGTTGATTAATAAGCAATCTGTTAACTGTTAGAGCAGTCCAATTGTAGCAGTCGAAGGAGATTAGTAATTCCGTGATGTTTGTGGATATAATCATCATTTCTCCTGAAGGCTTTGAATTAGAATATCACTTACACACTATCCGTAGGCAAAGAAAAGATATAATATTTTTAGACATGTGTACCCACTATTTTGCTTGAATCGTTCAGCTTAGGGTCACTGCAGCAATACAAATGCTTCTGGGGGCAAAATGCTATTTTGATGCATGCATATCCTTCTTAAATTGTGTGAATGTCTATTAAAAGAAACAGCAACCAACAAATAGTGCAGTAATAATCCAGTATCCTAATTTCTGTTTTCGGAACATTATTGCTTTGTTAATCAAGCTTCGGAAGAGAAATGTTGCTTATCCTTTTTTCCCCCAATAATAGATGTTATGTATCAAAATTCTTGACAGTCTTATTTAAGTTTTCCCCAGCCAGTAGAAAACTAAACTTTTGGCTCCCAAAAATTGAGGAGTAAATTTGGGAACATTCCATTTCCATTTGGAGCACTTTTCTATCTTTTTTGTTTCCTGTCACTTTTTATCAAAGCATGTCAATCTATTTGGCATTCACATGACCTGCCTGATTTATTTCATTAAGTTATAAATTGTTAATCAACTCCATGTCAAGGTGGAACCCAGAATTTTAGATGGACAAATCAGTGAAAAAAGGGAGGAGGTATGGGGTGCAACTAAATTCTTAGGCATTAGTTAGGTTTCAACAGGAGGTCTCCAATCTACAGACAGCTCCAGAGCCCTTCTTGTCTTATTGTTCATAGCCGAGTATATCACTACAATATGAAATTATGGTGAAACAAGGCATTTTATGTTTTAGGGAATTCTGCTCTATAAGCACACACGGATTGATCCCTCTCTCTGTTGCAGTCCCTCTGTGGTGAAATCAAGCAGCGACGCCGTGGAGTGGCCTCCATCCTGCGATTATGCCAGCATCTTCTGGATGACCGGGAGACTTGCAATCTGAACGCAGACCACCAGCCTATGCAACTGATCATTGTAAATCTTGAAAGAAGGTGGGAAGCCATTGTCATGCAAGCTGTCCAGTGGCAGACCAGGCTACAAAAGAAGATGGGAAAGGAGTCTGTGAGTGATTTTTTTTTTTTTTAAAGCATAATGGGCTCTTACTTTTCTCTGAAAAAAAAATTATTTGGGGGCTTGGAAAATGTATTCATCTTACAAGTGGTTTTGCAAACCAAAGAGACAGATACCTTCAGCCACTCAATGAAATTCCATTGACATAGCACAGAGATTTGCCTATGAATAAGACATGTTTCAGTGTATCTCATTGTCTTTAAAAAAAAAAATCTCATGAAGATTTTCCTTAATCTTACCAAACTAAACCATTAATTCCTTCACTCATTCCTTCACCAATGATATTCTTTAGTCATACAGTGCCCTATGAAGATATTGTTAGAAGGTGGCTTTCCACTCTTATAGCATGTGTATGCTGTAATGTGTATGCTCTACAGATAAAGTATACTGCTTCCCTTTCATTATGTATGAGTTAATACTATTTGTACAACAAACTCCACTGTTCCTTCTTGGAGCTCCTTCTGATGGAGGTGCATTGCTGAGAGCAAGCAAGTTTCCTCTTCGAGTTTTAATGCAGTGTTCAAGGTAGGGGTAGGGTCCCTTCTAAGAATTTTCCAAGTTAATTGTAGGTTCAAGCTGTTGCTACATGAAGGAAATAAATGTGACTAGACTTGTTTGATAATAATATGGAATAAGCCCTTGTCCAGAAAACCTTCATATCCTTAACGGAAAAGGTTTCTTGATAAAACAGTTGCATTCCTCAAATGACCTAGAAGTTAGTGTCCATTAGTTGAAGGCATAAGTGTCATGTTTGTCTTACATAAATGAAGTCCATGCACACATACATGCATATGTGGAATGGGAAGTTTTCCTTATGTGTTTATGTTATTAGTTCCTTGTCTTTGGAATGTCCAAGATTCAAAATTGAAAAATCAAATGTAAAAATCTTGCCACAGATAAAAAAGCCTTCTCCTATGAATTCTAATTTAAAAAAAAAAAAGCATTAATATTTGCTATCTGATGCGTTTGGTATTGGGACTGAGAACAGAAGGGACAATGAATCAGGAAGCCTTCTTACTCTTTCTGCATCTGTAGCTATGTTGAGTCTAGGGGGTGATTTTATCCTTAACAGTTCAATTTAATTGTTTTGAGCTGAAGTTGTTAAATTTCTTAAGACTTCCAAGTTATTACCAGTAATCAGAGTCTATATAATTGGATGTCTTTTCTTGAAATGTTTGTTTTGAAGCTATTTAGCTGGAGTGTTTTCTTCTTTCTTTCCTTCTTTCTTTCTTTCTTTCTGAGTGTTGGGAAGGGCAAAAGAGGTTATTTTTTTATTCTATAGTTTGACGCCTCTAAGCAAGGTAGTGACCATAATAAAACTTACTCAAAAACCATCTGCACTTGGAGAAGCTTTGACATTTTGGAAGCATTCAAACTGCTTTGGAGGAGACAAAAATGGCTTTCTTTGGGGATTTATTTGAAATCATATGATCAGGGATACAGGACTAGATCTCTGTGGACTAGATGTAGACATTTTTATCCTGCTTCTGTGGTAAAGGTAAGCTTTCACTTTAAAATCCTGGCTACTTCTTAGAGGCTCAAGATAATACATAGAAGTGGATATAAATTGCAGATAGAGGAAAGTCTTCCCTTTTCTTTAAGTTAGCTGCTGAATGTTTAGGTTGTTTGGAATGATGGAGGTAGCAAATAGGGTCTTCTGTGCTAAACAAGGTTGAAAATGACTGTCAAGAAAAGGATAGAAGAGAATGGGACTAACGCCAACAATACAGTAAGCACAGAGTACCTTCCAAGTTGGAGATATTTCTTGCTTCTGATCTCTGTTGGTTGGATGCAGAGTCCAAGCTGCTTTGACAGGCAGGCAAGTATTTGACCATTGTTGGTGGCTGCTGATGCAGAGAATCAGAAGTCTCTAAGTGGTCTGTTTGCTCTTTATCATATGTCCCCACCCTCCTGCCATCCCCTTCTTGTGTACAGGGACATTCATTGCTAGGTTTCCAAGGCCTGGGTCATACTTCCATATGGTAGATGTTTTAACAGATATTTGCTGAATGAATGACTACATGCTTTATTTTGTAAATTTTGTTTTATTCTGGCAATTGGTTTAGAGTTATATTTATATTCATTATCAGTCTTCATATTCCCACAAAATGGCTTTGAGCACTGTTCCATTTCTATAGGAATATTCACCTTCATGAAATCATGAAAAAACATTCTGACCTATCTTTTTGTCTGACAGGGACAATGTTTCCAAGTTCTAAAACATGATCGAATTACCTCATGGTGTACTCCTTTCTTCAAGTTAGTTCTATATGAGATATTAGAAAAGTGGTTCTAAACATCTGGGCTAGATTCTGATACTGAGAATTAGAAGCTCTGATTCAGTCATTGCATTATAGGATTTTCTTCATTAGCCACTTTGGAAATAGCTTATATAAGAGATGCCACTTAATTGTACATGCAGTGCTCCTTCTTATCTATTTACATATGTTTGTGCGATGATTTGATTACTATTAGTCTTCTCCACTGGTCTGAAGAATGCAACAAAATAGCCAATTTCTGTTCACCATTGCGTTTCTAAAGTCCCACATAGTACTTAGGACTCAATAGGTACTTCATAGAATCTGTTAAATAAGTGAATTTTCTCTAAGTGATGGTCTATAGTAGTCAGTGTTGGATATTCAGAAGTAAGTAAGATTTCTTCCTTCTTCTGAAAAAACATACCTAGAAAGATAATACAAACGTATAAATAACTATAATACTAGGTAATATTCAAAGGTAATTACTGCATTCCCTCTTATAGTTAACACTAACAAAGATATGGAAAGCCTTTCTACAATATTCAGAAAAATTTAGTTAAGTGTATAAATGTCAAACAAGCTTTTCTATGACCCCTAACTAGGTAAATAATGAATTTATTTATCTCTTTTTTATCACTTGCAAGAAAGCAGGAGATCACGTATTAAATCCCCCAAAACATCTTTCTAAAACCCTTATCAAGATTTTGAAATTGCATAATTTTTTGTGTGTTACCTATGAAATTGATCTCTGTCCATACTTTCCAAGCTTTAATCTAATTTTCATTTGATTTTTATGTTGTTGTTGTTGTTGTTTTCCTAGTCTCCTCCCTTCTTTATTTGTGAGCCAAAGAAATTTGAACTTTGCTCCTTTTACACCTTTCATTGATTCAGGCCCATTTCTTGTGGGACAATACTATACATTTTTATTACCTTAAGCCATCCCAGCCACCAAAATAGCATTCCAAATTTATTATGTATTTATTATAGAGAACCAGGATTTTTATTATTTTAACAGTTTAAATATCACTTCCTATAATAGATGAAAATTAAAATGTATAAGACAGTCCACAGTAACAACAATAATCCCTACCAGTAATTTATAAATCCATTCAGAACAGTGTTTCCTAATTTTTGGTCGAGAGACAGTAACTCCCTGATGAAGGCTATAGGCCTTCTTCCTCTTAAAATACATTAGCAGACTTCCACTTTCAGCCAAGATAAAGTGAGGGAGTAGATTACCCTCATCCTCATACCTGAAACAACTAAAAACCTGGAAAAAAAATCACAGTTTTTAACCTTGAATATCAGACAATGAAGACATGTGAAATGAATGAAGTGATACAATGGTTAGTCAAACATCTGCCTAGTGTTTCCAGAGCACAATGTACAGAAAGGATGTCTATGCAGAACTTGGAGTCTCACTGAGTAGAAGAGACAGGTCTGGGAGTCTGAGGAGGCTGAGGCAGCTAAAGTTTCTATAGGACAGAGTACTAAAGAGGAGGGAGCTACAGAGAGAGAGAGAGAGAGAGAGAGATTGAGAGAGAGCTGTAGACATATGCAGGTCTTAAACAGAAGAAAACATCCAAAAAAAATTACAGGGAACAATTCCTGGAACTTACATATAGCTGGCAATAGTTCTTTTTCCCATCAGTCATAGGAGAAACCCTCATGTTCACGGAGCATGTGCCAGAGTATTAAGAATGATTTTGCTTTAGTAATGGGGCAAAATTAAGACTAAATACTGTTCTAGTATTGCCAAAAAACTGTTAAAGCAAGAACTGAAAGAATCAAACTCTTTTAAGGCACCTGGGTGGCTCAGTTGGTTCTGTGTCTGACTTTTAATTTTGGCTCAGGTTGTGATCTCAGGGTCATGAGATCAAGCCCTGCCTTAGGCTCCATACTCAGTGGGGAATCTGCATGAGATTCTCTATGTTCCTCTCCTTCTGCCCTCTTCCTCTCCACCCACCGCCTTCTCAAATAAATAAAGATTTAAAAAAAGAATGAAACTCTTTCAAAGTCATTTAACTGCACTGATACAAAATTCAAAAATGTTTATAAGCATACATGTCTCCAGGATCCATCAAAGTAAAACTTTTAGTATCTAACACCTAATGAAAATCAATTAGTATTCAAGAAGCAAGTAAAATATATTTGATAAGAAGGAGGAAAAAATTAAGCAATATAAGCAGATCCAGTAATGACACAGACTATAGAATTAATAGACAAGAACATTGTGAGTTATTTTACTTGCATTCCATATGTTCAAGAAGCTAGACAAAAAATATTGCACTTATTAAGTAGAGACATTGAAGATATGTGTCTAAAATCAAACTTCTACCCATGAAAACTGTAATACATGGTTTATGATGAAAAATACATAGAATGGTATTAATAGCCAATTATATATTGAAAAAGAATTCATAAACCTGAAGACAACAGTAGAAACTGTCTAAAATGAAACAGAGAAAACAAGACAAAATAGAAAACATGGCATCAGTGAGCTATGCAACAACTTTAAGCAGCCTAATAAGTAATTGGAATCCCTAAAAGAAAGGACAAACAATTTTGAAGAAATAATGGCCAAAATTTTCCAAATTTCATAAAACTATAAATCCATAGATCCAGAGTATAAAAAAACCTAAGACACAATAAACATGAAAAAAGCTACAACAAGGGACATCAGAATCAAATTGATTAAAACCAGTGATGAGAATATCTTCAAAGCATCCAGGGAAAAACAAACATTTTTAACAGTTATAGCAGACTTCTTTGTCAGAAACAATGCAAATCAGGAGACCGTGGAGCAACATTTTTTATAAAGAATTGAAAGAAAATAACAACCAAGAATTCTATACACAGAGAAAATAGTCAAAGAGGAAGATAAAAATGGTTTTCAGACATCAAAAGATGAAAAAAATTATCACCAGTAGAACTACATTACAAGAAATGTTAAGAGAAATACTTCAGGCAAAAGAAAAATGATATCAGCAGGAAACTTGAATCCATGCAAAGAAATGCTAAGCACTGGAAATGGTTATTGTGTGGGTTAATATGAAATATTTTTTGTATTATTTAAATCCCTTTAACTGATAATTAGTTGTTTAAAGTAAAACAATAACCATGTATTGTGGGATTTATAACACGTGGAGAGGTAAAACTTATGACAACAATATCACAAAGGCTAGGAATGGAACTATACTGTTGAATGGTTCTTATACTACATGGGGTATTGTAATATCACTTAAAGATAAACTGTGAAAAGATAAAATTTATACTGTGACTCTCTAAAAGCACAAGAAACCATAACTAATAGTTCAACAAGGAAAATAAGATAAAATCATTAAGAAACCATCCACACAATTTAGGAGAAGAGGAAAAATGGGACTAATGAACAGGTATAACAAAGAGAAACAAGCAAGATGGAAGATTAAATCAACCACATCAGTAATTCTATTAAATACAAATGGACTAAAAACCCCAATTAAAATGCAGTAATTGTCAGATTGGATTAAAAGAAAAAAGCAAGATTGAACTATGTGTTGCCTATAATAAACCCACCTTACGTATAAAGACAAAATAGGTTAAAAGTATGGGAAAATATACATTAAGCAAATACAATTATTAATAGTAAATAAATTAGATTTCAGAGCAAAGATATTTTAAGATATAAAGACATTTTTAATGATAAAAATGCTAATTACTCAAGAGGACACACCATTAGAACATTATTTATATTCTAATAAAAGACCTTACACAGGTCAAAAGCTGATACAAAGGAAGAAGACAGGAATACACAGTTTTGGGTAGAGATTCTTACAGAGCCTTCCTCAATAATTGATAGTACATGCAGACAGAAAATCAGTAAGAATATGAAAGCCATAAACACTTCATTAACCAACTTGATCTGACATTTAAAACACCACATCCCACAACAAAAGAATATACATTCTTTTCAAATATACACAGAACATCTACCAAAAATGACTCTTGTGAGCTACAGAATAAGTCTTAATTTTAAAAGGGTTCATATCATACATAGTATGCTGTCTGCTTATAATGGAATTAGTTTAGAAAGAAATAAAAGATATGTTGATAAAATCATCAAATATATGGAAACTAAATGGCATGCTTATATGCAATTCATGGAGCAAAGAAGAAATGCAAAAGGGAAATCATAAAATGTTTTGTACTGAGTAGAAATAGAAAACAATAATAAAATTTGTGCCATGAAGATTTACCATTAAAATAATAATCTAACTTTCACCCTATACAACTAGAAAAAGAAGAGCAAATTAAATACAAAGTATGTAGAAGAAAGGAAATAAAGATCAGAGCAAAAAAATCACTGAAATTGAAAACAAAAATAATAGAGAGAAAAAAATAAATAAAACAAAAAACTGTTTTACTGAGAAGATAAAGCTCTATCAAGACTGAGCAGAAAAAAAGGAAAAAAGAAACAAATTGTCATCAGGAATAATAAATAAACATCACTGCATATTCTACTAATATAAAAGAATATGAAGGGAATATTATGAATAATTTTATGCCTTTAAATTCAACTATATAGATAAAAAGAAAAACTCAAAAGTTCCAAGCTACCAACATTTATTCAAGAAGAAATACACAACCTGTATAGCCCCATATCTGCTAAATAAATTGAACCATCAGTTAAAAACCTCCCTACAACCAAAATCTGGGCCAAAATGGCTTTAGGGATGAATTCTTCCTAATAGTTAAGGAATGAATAGTACTATTTTTTTTGCAAAGTCTTCCAGAAAAATTTAAAAAGAATACTTCCCAATTTATTTTCTGAGACAGTATTACCCAAAGACATTATAAGAAAAGTACAGATCAATATCCCTCATGAATAGAGATAGAGATTCTGAACAAAATTTTATCAAAGCAAATCAACAATTTATAAAATAGATAATACATCATGTCAGTGTGAGGTTTAGAAATGCCAATTTAAAAAACTCAATGTAATTCACCATATATATAGAGTAAGAAAGGAAGACTCTAAGATTGTATTGGTGGGTGCAGAAAAAGCATTTAAGCATTTATTTAACATATTTTCTTATTAAAAACTCAAAACCAAAGAATAAAGTAGAAGCTTTCTCAGTTTAATAAAGGGCATATACAAATAATCTAGAGCTAACATATTTAATGGTAAAAGACTGAGTGCTTTTCTTTTAAAATCAGGTACAAAGCAAAGGTGTCCATTTTCACCATTTCTATTCAACATTGCACTGGAAGTTTTAGCCAGTGCAATAAAGCAAGAAAAAAAAGTAATTAAAGACATTCCACTTGGAAGTTAAGGAGTCAAATTATCTTTACTCACAGATTCCATGATCATCTATGCAGAAAATGCTATCAAACCTCCAAAAAAAGTTCCTAGAGCTAGTAATGGACTTTAACAGATTATAGTATACAAGACCAATATACAAACATCAATTGTATTTTTATGGAATGACAATGAACAACCAGAAATTGAAATTAAAAAACAGTATCATTTATAATAGCAGCAAAAACATAAACTACTTAGGGAATATCTAACAAAATATATGGACACCTATACTCTGAAAACTACAAAATATTACTGACAAAATAAATAACTAAATGAGTGATGAACTATACTCTGTTCATGGATCGGAAGGCACAAGAATGTTAAGGTATCAGTTCTCCCCAGATTTATCTATAGGGTTAGTGTAATTCAAATGAAAATTCTAGTAATGTTTTTAGTAGAAATTTATAAGCTGATATCTAAAATTCATATAGAAATACAAAGGCACTAGAATAGGCAAAGCTATTTTGAAAAAGATGTATAAAGTTGAAGCACTTACACACCCTGACTTCAAAACTTACAATAAAGCTATGGTAGTCAGGAGAGTATAGCATTAGTGTCAAGGTCAAGAAATAGATCAATGGAATAAAACAGATATTTCAGAAATAGAAAAGCACATAAATAGTTATTTTTTGAAAAAGATACAAAGGCAATCACAAGGGTAATCTCTTAATAAATGATCCTGGAACAATTGAATATCTATATGCACAAATATGAAATTGAATTCTGAATTGTACCATATTCATAAAATGAATTAAAAGCGGATCATACACCTAACTATAAAATTTTAAAAAAAGAAAAGAAAAAATTATAGGGTAAAATCTTTGTTACCACTGGAGAAATTATGAAGAGTAATGAAGAAGCTTTTGGGGATGATAAATATAGTCATGATCTTAATTGTAGTGATAGTTTTATGGGTGTATTCAAATGTCAAAATGTATAAAATGGTACATGTTAAGCTGTGCAGTTATTTTATATCAATTATACCTCAATAAGACTTTAAAAAATACATGAGAATATGCAGAGCTTTGTATGTAATTACGAATGTATTGATTACCCTGAAGCCTGACAGTGAGTATCCTTGCTTTAAGTAAAAAATATGGACATTACTTTTCTGAAGGACCAAGTAACAACAATAACAATAATAATAATAGCTTACAAAATAACACTTAATAGGTGTCAGGAACTTTTCTGTTAAATGTTAAGTAATTTAAGACTTTTTAAAAAGATTTGTTTATTTAGAGAGGGAGAGAGAGAGCATGCACACATGTGCATAGGCAGGGAGGGGCAGAGGGAAAGAGAGTCCTAAGCAGAGTCCATGCTGAGCATGAGCCTGACCTGACAATCTCAAGATCCTGAAATCAGTCACTTAAGACATTTATTTGTTTGTTTATTTATTTATTTATTTAAAAGATTTTATCTATTTATTTGACAGAAAAAGAGAGAGAGAACACAAGTAGGCAGATCAGCAGTCAGAGGGGGAGGGAGAAGGAGAGGCAGGGAGCCCAATGCAGGGCTTGATCCCAGCACCCTGGGATCATAACCAAAGCTGAAAGCAGATAGATGCCTAACAGACTGAGCCACCCAGGTGCCCCCATTTAAGACTTTTAATAACCATATGATATATGTACTACTATCCTCTCAGTTTTGCAGAAGAAAAAATTGAGGCAAAGACAGTTTCAGCAACTTTTCCAAAGTTCCCTGGCTAGTTTGTAACTGATCTGGTTATTCAAACCTAGGCATTTTGGCTCCAGAGTCCTTGTCCTGAAGCAGGATCCCAAGTTGTCTCCCTAAGATGAGGCCTTTTTTAATGATATGAATGTTGCATGTGCATCCACTATTGTTTTAATTAAGTAAATTAGCAGGAGTTTTATAAATACAAATCAAGCCTATTGGATTTTGAATTTAGGTCATCCCCCTTTTCCATTACAATGTAGGAAATCATGGATCAAATTTCTCTATTATCACAGGTGATGTATGAAAAACCTGGGGCTTTTTCTAGATTTTATTTACTTATGAGAGAGAGAGAGAAAGAAAGCACACATGCTTCTGAGTCTGGGGGTGGAGCAGAGGCCAGAAGAGACTCTACTCTGAACAGGGAGCCTGGACTCGGGGCTCGATCCCAGGACTCCAGGATCATGACCTCAGCTGAAGGCAGATGCTTAACCACCTGAGTCACACAGGTGCCCCTGAAGAAGTTTTAATTGCCAAAAATTAACCATATCTAACTGGTCTGGGAAAAGCAACAATATAGAGGACTTTAAAAAAGAACTAAGCAAGGATTTTCGCTTTCAAAGTACTAGGGAAAAAGTAAAATAAGAAAATTTGGACTACCATGTGAGTTAGTTGACCACTGATATTTCATTGACACTTATTTAAACATTTGCTATAAGCACTTGAGTATTCTTATTAATTCACACATGCTTCAAAGAAACTCCTGACTTTCATGGAATTTGTACTAAGAAGGCCAGTTTTCCAGTTGTTTGTAGTTGATCCAGCATTCAAACCTAGGCATTTTGGCTCCAGAGTCAATGTCCCAACAAGTCAGATTTGGTTTTTTTCAAATGCCATCTCAATAGATATTTACCAGATAAGTTCAGTCTAATACAGACCAGTTCCCTCAGGGGAGCCCATTGTTGCTAAAACAAAGTTTCATACTTGGTGAGCAAATGTGTTTCTCACTCGTGTTAATTTTTTTGATGGTCTGTCAAATACCCTCTAAAAAGTTAAGTGGTATAAGTGTCAGTCATAAGTTATACAAAGGGTGGGGCAGTTGTGGTATGTGCTAGCCATATTGAACCTTGTCTTAGTCCCTGGGTTACCACTTTTCATCCATTGTCTCATTTAGTTTTTGTAACAATTGTACATGAAGAAACTAACATTTTGGAAAATGAAGTAAATTACCCAAGATCATAGAACTAGTCAGTGGAGGAGAAAGATCTGGATCCATACATATGTGAGTCTGGGACTTTGAGCTCTTTCACAGCTCTTAAACAGTTTATTGATAAAATTTCTTGCCTCACCTTCCCCCCTAATAGTCTTATTTTTCCTTTATTTGGAAACTTTCTGGAATTCTTTTTTATATTGAATACAAGAAGAATCATATAAACAAATGACAACACAGTAATTTCCATTAATATACTATTTTTTATTAATTGGTCAGTCCTAAGAATTATTGAATGCTGTGTTAGAGATCTGAAGACTCAAGCTAAATTGGGTTTAGTTAGAGAATTCCATTTGAAAGTAAACCCAATGCTTCTCTGTATTATTATCTTTTGGCTCTTGTGTAAAAAAAGATTTGGATTCATTGGAAGGAATACATGGATAGGGTTAAGTATTAGGATTATTTGGAAAAAGTAAATCAAACAATGAGAAATCACTCAATAAAAAAAGAAAAAACTTGAGAGGAAAAAAATTTCTTTTGAAAAATTGAAAAGTTTGAAAAATAAAGTTTAGATTTCAGCAACATTTAGATTTCAACATGTATTTTTGTGAATGAAATGCTGTAGATAAGTTCATCATATGTCATCATTCCATATTTTTTACTCTGAAAGTATTTCTAAAAGTAATAGGATGAATTCCTTGTAAAACTTTCTTGAGTCTACTGTTGAATCCAAAGACAAAAATAAAGGGGAAAATGACCTAAGAGTTAATATATGCATGATGTTAGATGGAAAAGGACTCAGAAGCATTGCAAGTACAAGGCTTTCTTGATGTTGATTTGGAAACAAACTCTGGGATTCTGTCATAAATATCTCTGCTCGGCCAGTCTTTAAAAGCTGTAGTAATCAAAACAGTATGGTACTGGTGTTGCGGAAAATCTGAAGCAACTGAGGAAACTCAAGTGGCACACAGGAAATCAGGGAAAACTTAGCTTTATGATCACTGGCAGACCCAGTGGGATCATTTCCCAAAGGCTAAGCACCCAACAGGGTTAGGTGTGAGTTTTTATGGTTATGAGTGACAGGGGTCTCTCAAGGCCAAATGGCCCCTTCATGTGGAATTATAATCTATGGGAGGAGGCCTCTCAGGAGAGTGCTAAATCACCCTAGGGACTTGTTTCTTTTTCTTTTCTTAATCAAACAGGACTGGCATGGGCATCTGGTCTTTTTTCTTCTGCCTCAGCAAGAGCAATGACTTGTTATCTTATCTTAACCAAATGGGATGGCCTTTTGGTCTTTTCTTCTGCCCCAGCAGGAGCAAAGGGTGGGGGGGCAGGGGACGGGAAGGGGCTGGGGTCTGGGAGTCTCTATCTGCCTCACTGGCACAAAAATAGACACAGATCAATAGGATAGAATAGAAAGCCCAGAAATAAATCCATGATTATATGGTCAATTAATCTTTGATGAAGGGGACAAGAATATGCAATGGGAAAAAAGACAGTTTCTACAATATATGATGTTGGGAAAACTGGACATGTAGCTATATGCAAAAGAATGAAACTGGACCACTTTTTTACACCATACCCAAAACCCAAATCAAAATGGATTGAGGACCTAAATGAAACCATAATAATTCTAGAAGAGACCACAGGCAGTAATTTCTCTGACATTGGCTGAAATAGTATTTTTCAAGATGTGTCTCTTGAGACAAGGGAAACAAAAGCAAAAATGAACTATGTGGATTTCATCAAAATAAAAAGCTTCTGCACAGCAAAGAAACAACCAACAGAACTAAGAGATAGCCTATTGAATGGGAGAAGGTATTTGTAAATAACATATCTAATAAAGGATTAGTATCCAAAATATATAAAGAACTTCACATAAGTCAATACCAAAAAATCTGACTTAATAATGTGGAAGACATAAGCAGACATTTTTCCAAAGAAGAAATCCATATGGCTAACAGACACATGTAAGATGCTCAGTATCACTTATCATCAGGGAAATGAAAATCAAAACCAAATTGAGTTACCACCTCATGCTTGTCAGAATAGCTAAAATCAAAAACACAAGAAACAGCAGGTGTTGGCAAGGATATGGAGAAAGAAGAACCTTCTTGCACTGTTGGTGGAAATACAAACTGGTAAAGCCACTGTGAAAGACAGTATGGATGTTCCTCAAAAAATTAAAAATAGAACTACCTTATGATTCAACAATCACACTATTGGGTATTTATCCAATGAATATCCCTATTTCAAAGGAATATATGCCCCCTTATGTTATTGTAGCATTATTTACAATAGCCATATTATGGAGTCAGACGAAGTGTCTATCAATAGATGAATGGATAGAGACATCTGGGTGGCTCAGTCATTAAATGTCTACCTGTGGCTCAGGTCATGATCCCAGGGCTCCCTGCTCAGTTGGGAGCCTGCTTCTGTCTCTGCCGCTCCTCTTGCTTGTGTTCTCTCTCTCTCTCTCTCTGACAAATAAATAAACAAAATCTTAAGAAATAGATGAATGGATAAAGAAGGTGTGGGATAGATACATAATGGATTTATCTATATATAGATATACAATGAAATATTATTCAGCTATAAAAAAGAATGAAATCTTGCCATTTACAACAACGTGGATGGATCTAGAGAATATAGAGCTAAGCAAAATAAGCCAGTTAGAGAAAAACAAATACCATATAATTTCACTCATGGGTGGAATTTAAGAAACAGAACAAATGAACAAAGGAAAAGTAAAGAAAGACAAACCAAGAAATAGATACTTAACTATAGAGAACAAACAGAGGGTTACCAGAAGGGAAGTGGTGGGGGGATGGGTGAGCTGATGGGTGAAATAGGTGAAGGGCATTAGGATTACATTTATCTTGATGAGCACTGAGTAACATATGGAGTTGTTGAATTGCTATACATCAAACTAATATAACACTGAATATTAACTACTCTGGAACTAAAATAAAATAATTTCAGGTAGGGACACCTGAGTCACTCAGTTGGGTTAGGCATCTGCCTTCAGCTTGGGTCATGATCTCGGGGTCCTTGGATCAAGTTCCACACCAGGCTCCTTGCTCAGTGAACCATGTGGTAACCACAAACCAAAAACCTATAATAGATCCCCAGAAACAGGGGCACCTATGTCGCACAGTCAGTTAAGTGTCTGCCTTTGGCTCAGGTCATGATCTCTGGGTCCTGGGATCAAGCCTTGGGCTTCCTGCTTAGCAGGGAGACTGTTTCTCTCTCTCTCTCTCTCTCTCTCTCACCCTGCCACCCCCCTCCCCCGGCGAATTCTCTCTCTCTTTCTCTCAGATAAATAAAAATAAATAAAGTCTTAAAAAAAAATAGATTCTCAGAAACAAAGTGAAAGTAATACAAACGTAACAACAGAAAATAAAAGGAATAAAGAAGAACTACAAAAACAGCTAGAAAACAATGAACAAATGTCAATAAGCACAAACCTATCTATAATTATTTTAATGTAAATGAACTAAATTCTCCAATCAAAAGGCATAGGGTGGCTGAATGGATTAAAAACAAAAACAAAAACAAATCCCATCTATATGTTGCCTATGAGAGACTTACTTCATATGTAAAGATAAGATACATAAAGACCACAAATGAAGGTAAGGAAAAAGATACAGAAATAAAAAGAAAGCTAAGGTAGCAATACTTATATTAAACAAAATAGTCTTTAAAACAAAGACCATGATAAAAGACAGAGATGGCCATCACATAATGGTAAATGGGTCAATGCAACAACAGGTGTAACATTTGTTAATATTTATGCACTCAACATAGGAACAACTGAACATATACGGCAACTACTAACAGATATAAAGGGAGAAATTGACAGCAATACAATAGTAGTGGGGGACTTTAATATTTCACTTACATCAATGGATAGAACACTTAGAAGATCAATAAGTGACACATTAGACCAGACAGACTTAACAGATACGCAGACCATTCTATCTAAAAACAGTCAGTATCCTTGATGAACATAGATGCAAAAATCCTCAACAAAATATTAGCAAACCAAACTCAACAATACATTAAATAGATCATAAATCATGATCAAATAGGATTTATTCCAAGGATGCAAGGATGATTTAACATCAGCAAATCAATCAACATGACACACCACATTAACACAATGAAGGGAAGAAAATCATACGACAAACTCAATAGATGCAGAAAAAGCATTTGACAAAATTCAACATCCATTTATGACAAAAAGTCTCAACAAAATAAGTATAGAGAGATCATACCTTAACATAATAAATGCCATATATGACAAACCCATAGGTATCATACCAGTCCTTTCCTCAGGAAAATCAGGAACAAAGAAGAATGCCCATTTTCAGCACCATTATTGAACAATGTATTGGAATTGGAATTGCCACCACAGTTAGGCAAGAAAAAGAAAGAAAAGGCATCCAAGTTGTAAAGGAAGTAGTAAAATTGTCACTATTTGCAGATGGCATGATACTATCTATAGAAAATCCTAACAATTACACCAAAAAACTGTAAGAATTATAAATGATTTCAGTAAAATAGCAGGATACAAAACTCACTTTCAGAAATCTTTTAAGTTGCTATACACTAATAACAAACTACCAAAAAGATAAATTAAGAAAACTATGCCACTTACAATTACATCAAAAAGTATAATATACCTAGTAAAATAATTTAATGAAGAATATGAAAGACCTTTACTTTAAGACATTTACTTTAAGACGTTGATGAAAGAAATTGAAAATGACACATAAATTGAAAGATTACTGTGCTTATGAATTGGGAGAATTAATATTGTTAAAATTTCCATACTATCCAAAGCAATGTAGAGATCTGTAATCTCCAATCAAAATCTCAATGGCAGTTTTCACAGAACTAGAAAAAATAATCCTAAAATTTGTATGGAACCACAAAGACCCTGAAAGTTGTCTTGAGAAAGAAGAACAAAGCTGGCAGTATCATGCTCCTGGTTTCAAACTATACTCCAAAACAATAGTAATCAGAACAGTATGGAACTGACACAAAAACAGACACAGATCAGTAGAACATACAAAAGAACCCAGAAATTCACACTTATGTGGCCTTAAAACAGACTCTTATGTGGTTAATTAGTTTACAACAAAGGCTGCAAGAATATACAATGGGAAAAGACATTCTCTTCAATAAATGATGCTGGGAAAACTGGACAACTACATTCAAAACAATGCAACTGGAACACTTTCTTATACTATATACAAAAAAAAAAAAAAACAAAAACAAAAAAACCCACCCCAGAATGGATTGAAGTGCTAAATATGAGACCCGAGACCATGAAACTCATAGAAGAAAACTTAGGTGGTAAGTAAGCTATTATCAAATAGCTATGACCTTATTAAATGTAAGAATTGGGAAAAAAAACAGCTATTACCTATTTCAGTCTTAGCGATATTTTCTTACCTCCCTCTCCTCAGGCACATACAACAAAAGTCATAAAACAAATATGACTACATCAAACTAACAAGCTTTTGTACAGTAAAGGAAGCCATTAACAAAATAAAAAGGCAATCTGCTGGATGGAAGAAGACATATCTGATAAAAGGTTAACACGCAACATAGATATATAAGGAACTCACACAATTCAATATTGAAAAAAAATCCGATTAAAAAATGGGCAGAAGAACTAAATAGACATTTTCTAAAAAGGCACATGAAAAGATGTTCAAAATCACTAATCATCAGAGAAATGCAAATCAAAACCTCAATGAGATATTACCTTACACCTGTCCAAATGACTGTTAACAAAAAGATAAGAAATAAATGTTGGCAAGGATGTGGAGAAAAGGGGACCCTCATGTACTGTTGGTCAGAATTTAAATTGGTGCAGCTATTATGAAAATCAGTATGACATTTCCTCAAAAAATTTAAAATAGTACTATCACATGATTCAGCAATTTCACTTCTGGTTATTTATTTGAAAGAAAAGAAAATACTAATTAGAAAGACATATGTACCCCTGGGCTCATAACAAAATTATTTATAGTAGCCAAGATATGGAAGCAACCTAAGTATCCATCAGTAGATGAATAGAAAAAGGTGTGTGTTTGTGTGTGTGTGTGTGTGTGTGTGTGTGTGTATGTGTGTACACACACAAACATATGGAATGGAACATTACTCAGCCATAAAAAAGAATGAAATCTTGCCATTTGTGACAACATGGATGGACCTAGATAAAAGATATTATGCTATGTAAAATAAATGAGATAAAGACATATACCATATAATTTCACTCATATGTGGAATCTGGAAAGCAAAACAGGAACAAACAAAACAAAATGGAAATAGACTCATAGAATGAACAAACTGGTAGTTACCAGAGGAGAGGGGAGTGGGGAATGGGAAAATTGGTAACAGTAGTTAAGAAGTACAATATTCCAAGTATAAAATAAAATAAGACCGTGGGGGTGTAATGTGCAGCATAGGGAATATAATCAACAGTATTCTAAAAGCCTTGTATGGTGACAGATGGTAACTGGACTTACTGTGGCGATTATTTTGTAATGTTATATGAATGTCAAATCACTGTTGTAAACCTGGATATAATATAGTATTGAATGTCTATTATACTTCAATTAAAACATAAAAATTTTTAAAAATGAAATAAGAGATCTTCGGGCAGTACAATCCTCCTTTCTCTTACAACTTTCCCAATTCAGTTTCCTCTCTCACCTGCATGAACAAATGTACCAATTTGGGAACACTCAAAAGAAATCAAGATATAAACTAATAAGTAAAAGGACAGAAAATTTTCTTCATTTTTTTTGGAAATCTGAGAATATGATTTTTTTTTTTTAATTAAAACCTTGTGAAGACACAGGAATCATACTCAGGAAATGAAACTGGTTTGATATAGTGTCAAATTATATTTATTGATGATGTCCCCAAATTATTTCCAAATTCACTCCTAGAGGTTTTGTGGAGAAATGTCCAGGAGTCATTCCTGCAGAAACCACTGGCCCTGAATGGATGCAAGTGGGGAGACAACCACCATGCATAGAACAAACAATGACTTTTTCCCCACACACACCAGTGGTGTCCCCATGGGGCAGCACTGTATACTGTAACCATTTTGGAGTGATCTTACCTTCACATTCATGCTGGGACCCATCTCTGGAAAATACTGTCATGCTGTAATATAAGCTTGTAGCACACTCAATTCAATTCTGCGTAGCCCTGTTCAAAACCAAACCTTTAAAGTTTATCTTTTCAATCTCAGTTTCTTCCCCTATCTACCTCCTCATATAAGATCTCTGAATGGTCCTATCACTATTTTTCTTGTTAGGAGGAGTAGATATCAGTAGCAAATAAATCATTCTTACTTTTCAAACAGATGTTTTAAACAGAAAAATCTGTGTTCTTTTGAAATACCTTTATTTTAGCAAGTGTACCTTTGACTCCTTAGTGGATGTAGGATTTTACGTTTTTATTCTCCACAAAATAACCTCTATTTTTTTCTTTCTGCCCTGGCACTCCAGAGCTCTAGCACTGAAAACAGAACCTGCAGTTCAGAAAACCCCTGCACTTTTATTGGCCTTGAAACTATGCAACATAGCTAGACACATAATTGAAAATAATAAGGCCACGGTAAATGGGATGGCCCCAGGGTAAAACACCCAAGGGACTCAATTGATGTCACTTTGCATCAATGTCCATGCATCATGGTAATTGAGGTAACATAACCAATTACCACATTTTAATTAGAGTTCTAAGAACTTGAGAAAATTTGCAATGATGAGACAGCTCACTTTAAAATGAAAAGAGAAGGAAGGAAGGCAGGCAGGAAGGCCAGCCTACATAATATGTTACTCAAGCTTGTTTCTTATAAGCAGAGGTTGCCTAAAATAATGTTTTGTGAGTCTTCTTGATTTCCAATGCGTTTTCTATCTCTCAATCTTATTATTTGGTGATGTGCTTTGAGAAACCAAGTATTTTAAAATGCCCTTTTGTGACTAAAATAATAGCACTCTCACCCAAATATGACTGATGGTTTTAGAAATTTATGACCAAAGAAATTCTCAAAAAGTGACCTTGGCTTATAATTTCATTTCCTATCTAAGTGTTTCTCACCATTGTAACTTGGAGATTCATTCTAAGTTTTAAGTCAGTGTCTGAACACAGTGACACATTATTAAATTACATATTTCTTTGGCTCTGGTTGCTAAACAAAAATAGACCTAGATTTCACCTCACCCACCCCCCCCTCAAAAAAATTAAAGGCAGAAAGAATTACTGCATTTAGAAAATAATTTTGACTTGTGGCAATTATTTTTATAAGGCTAGAGTTTAAGTGAAAAACCTCCTGTAAAATTTTAGTGCTGCTACATAATCAAGTAATTATGTAATTACTTGTACTTAATTACTTACAAGAGAGATGGTTGTTAAAAAATCTTTATACATGTCAAAAACAGCTTTCTTCTTTAGAATATTTCTAGCCAAGCTTCAAATACCAAAAAGCTCTTTTAAAAAGTAATTTCCAATAAGTTTCTTTTTCTTTCATAAATTCCTTACCATTTTTTTCAGATATATGAAAGTGCATTATACACAGCTCTCTAGTCCCTCCCTCCTGTTTCCATTCAGCGAGAAAAAGAAAGGGAGAGAGGAAGGAAAGAAAGAAATGCTTTTAGATTTCAGTTGAAGGGGTTGATGTTAAATGTAAAGTACGTGCCCTTAATGTGAGGATTTCCAGTAGACAAGAGTAGATTTTCAAGGGAAGTTGAGAAATTTCCTTTCCTTGAGTATTGCAGTTGAAAGCCATGACCAAGAGCTTAGCCCAGACTTTGCCCCTAGCAGCAATGTGATTGTGGCAAATTTTCTAGCTTTTCTATGCTTCAGTTTCTTCATCTATTAAGATGGAGGTAAACTATGATATCCGCCAACCTTTATGTGAGGTTTAAATGAATTAAAAGTTGCAGAGTTCTTTGAATAACTGCTGCCTCAGAGTCAATAAATGTTAGCTGCTATTATTATTTATTACAGGGACCAAGTCTTATTTATCTTTGTATTAGTCTAGAAATCAATACATTGCCTGGCATATGGGGCAATGAATTTATTTTTGCTTAATAAACACATGAGCAAATGGCAGAAAAGTGAGTAGTAGTGGAGGAAATCTTGTACAATAGATTCTGTGGATGACATAAGCTCTCCTTTCCAGCCAGAACTGGCCAAACCTAAACCAGTTAAATTAATTCTAGGGACACCCCTCTCAGCACTGATTGATTTTATTTCTCCATTGTTCTCTTATTACTTTAATTGATGTTTTCTGTTTTAGGCTAAGGTTGCCCTTTTTTTCCCCTCAGTTTTCTAAGGTACAAGCTTAGTTTATCAAATTTTATATCTTTGTTCTTTTCTTAATATATGCATTTAATGCTATAAATTTCCCTCTAAGCACTACTTTTGCTGCATCTCACAATCTTGATGAATTGTATTTTAATTTGTATTTAGTTTAAAATGTTTAAAAATTTCTCTCAGTACTTCTTTAACCCATGTGTTATTTAGAAATGGATTTTTAAATCTCCATGTATTTGAGGATTTTTTAGCGGACTTTCTGTTACTGATGTCTAGTTTAATTCTATTGTGGTCTGAGAGCATACATTGTAGGTATGATCTCTGTTTTGTTTTGTTTTGTTTTAATTTGTTAAAGTGTATATTGTGACTCAGAATATTGTCTGCCCTAGTGAATGTTCCATGTGAGTTTGAGAAGAATGTGTATTTTGTTGTTTTTGAGTGAAATTTACATAAATGTTCATTAGAATTAGTTGCTTGATCATGCTGTTCAGGTCAGTTGTAGCCTTACTGGTTTTCTGCTTGATTGATATATCAGTTACTGAAAGAATAAAGCTAAAGTGGAATCCTCGGCACTGGTTGAAATCTAGCTGTAATAATGGGTTTTCTGGTTTTCCGTGCAGTCCTATCAGTTTTTGCCTCACATATTTTGATGTCCTCTTGTTAGAGGCATACATGTTTAGGATTGTTCCTTCTTCTCAGAGTATTGATCTCTCCATTATTATGTAATACCCCTCTTTATCTGTGATAATTTTCCTTGTTTTCTGAGTCTGCTTTGTTTGAAATTTAGTCCAGTTTTCTTCTGATCGATGTTAGCATAGTATATCTTTTTGCATTCTTTTAACATTTCTGAATTTTTGTATTTAAAATGGAGTTCTGTAGACAACATATAGTTGGATTTTCCTTTTTTTAATCTACTCTGAAAATCTCTTTTAATTGCAGTACTTAAACCATTCACATTTAAGGTGATTATTAATATAGTTGTATTCATAGTAACTATTTTATCTTCATTGCATTTGTTCTTGATTTCTTTTCCTTGTTTTCCTGCTTTTTAAAAATTTAAATGGAACATTTTGTATTATTTCATGTTGTCTTCTCTTTTAGCATATCAAAAATTGTAGTGGTTATCCTCGAACTTTTAAGATACATGTTAAACTAATCCAAGCCTGCCTTCATATAACACTATACCTTTTCACATACACTGCAGGTGACTTATAATAAGAGTTTTCTCTATTCTTCCCACATATCCCTTATATTAACTGCCATTCATTTCCCAAAGCATTGTTACTATTACTACTTTATGTAAGCAGTATCTTTTAGCTCAAATAACAATAAGAAAAATGGTTTTATTCTACCTTCATTTATTCCTTCTCCATTGCTTTTTCCTTTTTCTGATCTATATAATTTTCCATCTTCCTGAAGAATATCTTTTAACATTTCTTGCAGGAAAAATCTGATTACAATGAATCTCCTCAGTTTTCGTTTGTGAAAGAAAGACAGGATTTTTTTCTTGTGATGATTTATATGTATTCATGCCAGTTTCTTCTTCTTTGCATGGTTTCTGATGAGAACTTCACTGTAATTCTTGTCATTGTTCTTCCATAAGTCAGGCATTTTTCCCCCTCTGACTTCTTTCAAGATTTTCTCTTTGTCTCTGGTTTTCTACAGTTTGAGAATATGATAGGCCAGTTTGGTGTTTTTCTTGATTCCTGGTTCTGGGTTTGGTGTGTGTCATTAATTTTGGAATATTCTCATTCACTCCACTTCAAATATTTCTTGTTCTCCATTCTGTCTTTCTGCTCTTTATGGTATTGTGATTACACATCTGTTGTATCCTTTAAAATTATCCCAAAGTTCTTGGATGTTTCATTCTTTTTTAGCACTTCTTTTCCTCTTTGCATTTAGATTTGGAAGTCTTTATTGACTATCTTCAAGTTCATCAATTATTTCCTTGGCTGTGTCCAGTCTAATAATAAGTCTGTCAAAAGAAACTCTTCGTTTCTTTTACAGTTTTTTTTCCCTAACATTTCCTATTGATTCATTCTTAGAGTTTCCATCTCCATGCTTATACTACCTGTTGGTTCTTGCATATTGTCTACTTTTTTTTATTATAGCCCTTAATATGTTCATCATAGTTATTTGGAAATTTCTGACTGATAATCCCCAAATCTGTGTCATACCTGGTCTGATTCTGATGCTTGCTTTGTCTCTTTAGACTGTTTTACTTTCTTCTTGTCTTTTAGCATGTCTTATAAATATTTTTGTGAAAGCTGGACAGGGTATATCAGGTAATAGGAATTCAGGTAAATAGGACGTTAGTGTAGGTTTTATTTTAATCTGTCTAGGAGTTAAGCTGTATTTCATGTTTGCCACAGCTGTTATTCTTTTGTGACAAACCTCAAACTTCTTTAGTGTATTATTTTTAACTCCTCTGTAGCTTTTGAAATTCCTAAGAATTCTTAAGATATTTTACCACTCTTTTAGGTATAATCCCCTCTCTACTGTCACTCTATGTGGTGTAGATAATGAGTAGGGAAGAAGGAGTGTTTTATACTTTTAAGATTAACTATCAGTTTGGGGCATCTGGGTGGTACAATCACTTGAGCATCTGGGTCTTGGTTTTAGCTCAAGTTGTGAACTCAGGCTCATGAGATCAAGTCCCACATTGGGTTCCATGCTCAGTGTGGAATCTGCTTCAGATTCTCTCTCCCTTTCATACACCCTTCTCACTCATGCACTCTTTCTCTCTCCCTCTAAAAAAATAAATAAATAAATAAATAATCTTAAAAAAAGAAAAAAAAATATTAACTCTCAGTTTTAGTGGGTCTTTGCCCTTGGGATGTGTCCTTCATAAATGTTTCTTAGCTTCCCCAGACCTGAGGGGAGATAGGAAATCTAGGAGTTCCAACCAGTTTATGACTCTAATAGCTTCTGCTTTAGGTAAGTAGAGCTCATCTGTGATTGTCTGGACTTGCCTGCATCTACAGATTTCAGGATGTTCATTTTCCTGGCAAGCTCAGTGCTTAGAAGTTTACAAGAAAAGTCATTGGCTTTCAGTTTGTTTAGTTTTTCCTTCTTTTGAAGACAGGAGTGACAATAACCAAAGCTGTTTACCTATCAGAGTTAAAATCAGAAGCCCTCAGCACAAGTTGAAATGAAGTATTCAAGGGGGCGCCTGGGTGGCTCAGTCAGTTAAGTGTCTGCCTTAGGCTCGGGTCATGACCCCAGGGTCCTGGGATCAAGTCCACCATCGGGCTCCTTACTCAGCAAGAAGTCTGCTTTTCCCTCTCTTCTCTATCCCTCCCCTTGCTCTGCTCTCTCTCTCTATCTCAAATAAATAAATAAAAAATCTTTGGGGAAAAAAAAAGAAAGAAAAACATGAAGTGTTCTGACCCAAACCAGGGGCTCCAGAGTTCAGTAGTAGGTGCAAACCTGATCAAAGGCTGCAGGATGTAAATCCAGGAGTAATCTAAGAAGCAGGATAGGATCAAGCAGAGCTAAGAATCCAAATATTAGGAAACATCAATCAAAAAGGGCCCAGACAAGAGTTTCAAACCTAGATTGCAGCAGAAGGGCTATACATAGTAAGCCCAAGGGCAATGAGAGTGATTCCCAAAGGAGTACAGACCTTTTTGATAGAGAATCTGTAGAAATTGAACTATTGATGGTACAAGTGGTTTGAGATTGGATGTAGGCTTCCATTTCCCTGAGTAACTTTGGGGTGACAAGGTGATGCAAAGTCACACTTTCCTTTTTCTGTTTTCACCATCCTAGTTTTAGTCCACTCCCGGCACAGCCTGATGATTAGAGTAGATTCCTCATCAGTATGTTGATTTCCAACTCACTTCTTCAGTCACTCAGCATACTACTGTCTGGCTTTACTGACAGAAACACTATTGGAATGATGTCATCCCACTGAACAACGATATGTTGTACCTCTAGTTTGCTTGCAAGTTTGAGTTCATTACCTTCCAAGCCAGTGTAGACCTGCCCCACTCTGACTACCATCAACCTAAATAAGGAAGTAAACTGAGGCAAGCTTGAATGACCAGAAATTGGGTTTATTCAGGAATAGCAGAGGAATTGCAATTCAGGAAAAGCATGCTGTAGCAAGCTACAGGTGAGTCCTCTGAGGGTTTAGGGTGAGCTGTATTTATAGGCAAAGTGTGCAAAGGTCAGGAAGTCCTGCTAGAGTCCAAGCATAAGTTCATTGGCTTGAGGATGGGGAGGATTCTTGGCAGATCATTGATCAAGAGATAAGTCTCAATCTTGTATAAACCAGAAATTTTAAAGAAATCCGTTTCTCAGTTCTTAAGTTCTGTTCTTCTGAGGAAGAGTGTGTGAGATTCTCCAGTCTGTATCCTCCAGTTCCATTTTGTATTAAAATCCTTTCACACTACATAAACCGTTTGCCCTAATAATTGTCTGTCCAATTAGTTCTAAATACTGAAAAAATGGGCAAAGGGTATGATCAAATGATAAATAAATGCAAAGTAGTAAATACAAATGGTTACTAAACCCACGAATAAATATCCAATCCAACTAGTAATGAAAAAATGCAAAGTAACATAGTTTGTCAGTTGCTATTTTTTACCCATCAAAAGAAAGGGAAATTAATGACATATTCCTGTGTTAGAGAGGTGAGAATGTGTTGCAAGCTAGCATAATTATGTATTTAGCTACTTATCAGTATCCTAAAAATTGTCACACCCTTTGGCCTACTGTTTATTCTTCTCAAATTTACTTTCAGAAAATAATCTGAGCCCTTTATATGAATAGTTCTATCATGTTTTATTTAAAAAATCAAACATAAATGAAAACAGTATGGATTTATAATATGTATTTAAGTAAACTGTGAGTAAGTTGTTGGAATATTTAAACCCATTAAAAATCACGTTTTTCAGAAATGTTTTTCAGGTCCCATTAGTTTGACTTTCGAAAGAGCTCTGAAGTCCATCTAGATTAGCCTACCTGTACACCACCTTAGTCAGAGTTGCTGGCATCTCTCATAAAGTGTTTAGGATACTACCCAGCACAGACCAAGTGCTCACGAAATGTTCATTATTCCTCTTACCTGCACCACTGCAATAGCGTCTAAAGTTGTCTTCTTCCCATCAAGTTTTGTTCTCTTTCCAGTCTGATCTCTAGCCTGCAGCCCATGTAATCTTTTTAAAAAAACACTCATCTGATCATACCACTCTGCCTGCTTCTCCAGACTTATTTCCAGTCACATACCCTGTCTCTGCAGGCCAGACGCACTACCTGCTGTCAGGCCCCCAAATGCAGCATGTTCCCTCCTACCTGAGAGCCTTGTTCCTTCTGCCTTCACCACTCACCATGCTGTGAGTTGCCTCCCAGAAAACTCTTATTATCCTGCGCAAATCAGCTGAAGAACCGCTTCCTCAGGCAAGCTTTTCTTGACCTCCTGGAGTAGATCAAGTTTGCCTCTTATATCTTATCACAGATTGTAATCTTACCCACTAGGTAAACCCTACCCACTGAAACTTGTCTGTTTTATTCAGGACAGGGGAATCAATAAATATGTGCTGAATGAATTTGTTAAATATATATTTATTGAATGAATGACATTTTCTGCAAAGTTCATATTAATTTGCTTTAGTCTATGTATTTATTTTTTCTTCCTGTATCAAACTGCCATTAATTCAGTCTTCATCGACCCACTTCTCCACCTTCTCATATATTCATGGTTTCCCAACCAGAGAAATCTCTAATTATATTTATGTCATCCCATCCATGTACCTTGAATTAGTTAGAGGTGAGCTAAGATATTGAAACCCTCATCCCTCCTGGTGTGTGTATGGGAGGTGGGGGTGGGGAGGGGGTATGGTGGGCAGGGCCTGGGAGTAATCAGTAATCTTTAGTGAGTAATCTCTTCCTTCCTTCCTTCCTGGTAAGCAAGTCTATATTAGCACTTTCCATATGTCATAACTTGAAGAAGATTGGGAAGCACTGGTCTAGACATAATAGGTATTTTTTTTTTTAAAGATTTTACTTATTTATTTGACAGAGATCACAAGTAGGCAGAGAGGCAGGCAGAGAGAGAGAGAGGAGGAAGCAGGCTCCCTGCAGAGCAGAGAGCCCGATGTGGGGCTCGATCCCAAGACCCTGGGATCATAACCTGAGTGGAAGACAGAGGCTTTAACCCACTGAGCCACCCAGGTGCCCCTAGACATAATAGGCATTAAGCCTTAATACCAAACCCCGCTGATCTTGAAACAATAGTCACATTTAAATTTTGATTAAAGAAAAAACATAATTGAAAATACCACTAGGGTCAAATAATTTTTTTATCCTGCTATAGGAAGATCAGATTTACTCTAATTTTCTTTTTTTTATTCAGGTCTAATATTATAGGTCTATTGTTTTACTTGAGTTGTGTTTATGATTTTTTAACATGTAAATGACTAAGTTTGCTGAATGTCAAGAAAAGTTTTTGTATTGTCATCGAGGCGGTTAAAATTGAAATACCAAAATTGAAAAAGCAAATTTTTGCATAGAAAAGTATAGTAAAGCAGGATAGTAAAGGCAGATCCATAGGCCCTAAGTCTGAAAAACTAAAGGTATTTTAACTTAGGTTAAATATTCTTTCTGCAGTCATAATACCATCAGTATATCACTACTGATTATGCATGAGTTGGATTCTGAATATTTAACCTATTTGCAAGGAAGGTTTGTTGCCTGATTCCACTGGGTCATGGAATTGGAAGGAACTGAACCTATAGGCAGATAATCAAGAGTACCTTGAGTACCTACTCTGTGGTCAGCATTGTTCAGAGATTTATCTACACAGAAGTACTACAGGATATGGTCACCACCCTAAAGAAATTGGCAAGCTATATGGAGTGATACTAAGATAATATCAACATAAATGAGACAATAATTAATTCAGGCTGTATTTGGGCTGGAAATGACAGCACCAATTACAAAACTAAATACAAAGCTGCAAGATATTTGACAGGTGAGTCTGTGCTCAGTGATTGGGCCATACTACGTAGTAAGTATTCATTGAACATTTGTTGAATGGATAAACAAATGTCAGTAGTAAATTGTATGATTCTATCACTGGTGTAGAATCAAATGAGAGAGAAATCACTGAGGGCAGAGTATCCAGATCAATCTTTATAGAGAAGTTTAAGACTGAATTTTGAGAGACTTGGTGAGGGCAATGGAAACCACATTGATTCATTCAGAAAATATTTATGGAATACTTGCACAGCAGAGGCACGGCAGCATGAGTGAGCAGGGGATATTCATGAGGTAGTTACTGTGGTGAAGGTCAGCTTTGGAAGCATTAAATTAAATTTTGGTCATTTTTATTTGACCAGATTATGGAATGCCTTAAAAGTCAGAATAATTTAGAAGAGAAAAAAGCCACTGAAAGTTGTTGGTGTTTGTTTTGTTTTGTTTTTAATGACAGGAGTAACACCATGAAAGGATTTATTTTAGGAAGCTTGGTTTGAGAAGTGGTATGTAGGATTATCTTGAACCACTTTGTTTTTTCCCTTCTGTCTTTAAAGAGATCTAGGGATAGATTTTTCACAAACTTTATGGGAGTTTATGAGAATGTTTAGTTGCCCTTTCAATAACAAATCCTTCTGGTGAATCTCACCTACTTTTTCTTGCTGCAGTGTAATTCCATTTCTTGAGTTTGGAGTTATGAAAATAAATAACTTTTTCATTGTCCTAGTCATAGTAACCTTCCAAATGCTGTGGAAAACAAGCCCCTGTGTAGCCTTTTTCCCACCAGATAAAATAACACTCAACTCTCTTGACCTACCTTAAATGGTTTGTTTCTTCAATGTTAAAGAACATTCCTTGACTACTAAACTTTAATTGTATCTAACTAACTAGATTCTCCTACATGGCCCCGATTTCTCCCCTTGTTTTTACACTTAAGCAAGAGTAAGTATCATGACAATTATAGTATAAGAAAAGCCAACCTTGTCCAATGTGGGATAAAGAATTTTTACTTTGGTGGAAGCTAAACATATCTGGTGTTCTCTGTATTCCTCACCTTGTCACCATCATCATTTGTTAAGTGTTACCTTCTTTGCTCTTCATATCCTCTTGTCATCTCCAAGGACTGGAAAGGAGTTATGGCAATAAATATCTAGAGAGTTTTCCCTTCCTCCCTAGGACACCAATACATCTAGTCATGAGCAGGAAGGGTCAGCCCCTTTGCAGCAGGCAAGCCATAGACATGTGCAGGCATTATGAGGAGAGAAGAGAAGTTAGCTAAGGATTCAAGGCAAGTCCTGTCTACTCTGTGGTGTTTCCAGCTGGAACTTTAATGGGCCAGGATGGCCTACTGGACCTGCCTACCCAAGGATCCTACTCAGGGAAATTAAATTCTCAGTTAAAGAGCAATGTGCTCAGCCAGAATCCTCAAGGGCTGCACAAGGATGAGGTGGGGATCCAGGTGCCCGTATATTAAAGGTTGTTTCTGTAAGATGGCTAACCCATGTCATTCAAATTGATGCACATTGCAATCGGTTGAACTCACAGGACAAAAGTGCAGAATGTGAGGGGCTCCAAAGAATCCTTGCCTTTTTGCTCTCTTTCTTGTTTCATGGTCTGAAAGAAGCCACTTCAAATGAGAAAGGGAATCCAATTTTCAAAAAGCAATCCCTCCATATTTTTTTTCTTTCTGAGTGGCACTCATACAGTAGCAGGGGTAAAATAAACAACGATGTGTTGGATTTTGTTTCTCTTTATCTATATGACATTTGTGTCATCACCGGCGCTCTAATCCATATTCAGGTCTTCATGTTTGGTGTGCAGTAATATGTAAATTATCTTGCCAGCTGCATGGAGCAGTGTTTGTTTATTCTATTTCTTTTGGCACTTCACAGAACTGAATTTCTGCCAAAATGGGGCTGCTTCGGGGAGCACTAATGCTCCAGGAGGAAGTTTTGAAAGGAAACGCACATCATAAGTCTTCACTCTGTGAAGCAGCAAAATCAAAACAAACTTTCTGTTTACTAAAATATCGGTATTATGAATGTAAAATAATGTGTTTGTTAAAATATAATGAGCACACTGCCCATCTCCAGGATGCTCGGTGTATGTGGGTCTTGGAAATGAGGACACAATGCTGAGAAAGCTGGTGCATTTTTATTCTTGGAGAGAAAGTAGGTGAAATAAAACAGACAGAGACAACATCTAGAAGTTTAAGGGGAAAAGAAATATTTCAACATGCATATTAATCTCTGGAAACACATGGCATTTACATGCATTTAAATGTGGACAGCTGTGGCGTTTAAGTGTTAAAAAATTTCATTAATGATGCATAGAGCTATCTACTTCTGTTGGCAGGCCTTTCAGTCTTCAATCTGACACTTCCTTTTTTATCCAGCAAGCTAATTTCCCCTCTTTTGTGAGTAGTAACTGTTTTCACACTACTGCTTACCCAGCAAGCCTCCTTATTGTTTCATGGTTAATTATCTTCTCCAGCTTCACCTTCCCCAGCGTAGGGAGCAGGACTGTTCCTCCCCAGCACTAATGAAAGCTGGGTTTTATGGGTACACTGTGTAAATAAATGCAAGGTCTGATCAGGCAACATAATAAATGAGTTCCTAAAGTTTATGGAGTCACAGCTCATCTAGTGATTTTACTAAATAACGAGAGAAAATGATTAATTTGGTGGGAGGAGGGACTTTAAATTAGGAGAAAAAAATAATGCTTTGTTACCTTGGTATGGAGCCTATCTGCAGATAAACATAAGGGTTCTCTATTTCTCCAAGTGTTCCCCACGCTTCCTAATAGCAGTGATGATGTTTGCCAGGAGAATGTCTTGTGTAAAGTAGACCTTTGAAAAATATTGTTGATTTGGGAGGAGGTGGAGGTCACCTACATTATATTTCCCTGATTGCTTGCTATTTATTAAGGGGAAAAGAAAAGCAGTCAAGGTTTATGTAGTTAACGTACGCTACGCTGTGCACGGAGTGCAAACAAAGCAGAGATAAGTCACAAATGCTACTGTTGTTGAGTGTGTGGAGTAGTAAATTCAGCAGGTCTTGCCCACGTAATTAGCTCCACTGGCCGGTCAGTGGCCTGCCTCCCTGGACTATAAACTCAGCATATTCTCTAAATTGCCGGCTTAAAGAATCCATATCTGAAGGGTTTGAGGCTCTAGTTATTTTTTGTTATTTTTGCCTTTGCCTTGCAAAAGGATTTTAAGGGATTAAGGTGACACTAAACTTCTAATATTGCCTTATTTTTTTTTTTTAATTTACAAAATGAACTCACATTTTGAGGTCATTTTTTCTCTAGAATGAAATTTACATGTCTTTGATTTGGGAATCTTTGATTCGGGTTACAGTTTGAATTAACGTCCTGACATTCAAAACTCTCAAGTGCCTCCTCCATGAGAGACCAGGACCAGAGCTTCTGTTGCAATCAAGATGGAGTTTTTAAATCTAATCGGATCTTAGGATCCTTAGTATTTCTCTCTTGAGATCGAAAAAGAAAATCCCCCCAGGGATTCTGTGGTTTTAACATGTCTAAGGATTCTAGGAATCAAAAGTATAAAATCTCAGGAAACTTACATCAAAGATGTTTATTACCTTATAGGAAAATTCATCCTGAAATTTCAAGCAGCTTTTCCAGCATCAAGTGTAACTTGCGTACTCTCCCATCACTTTCATGGAGGGAACAGTGACAACGCAAGGGAGGTGTCCTAGCAACTCTGAGAATGTTTAGCTCTCCCTAAGTCTGAATGCCGTTATCTTTAAAGGAGCCTATTAAAGGTATAAATCACATGGAATAAAATCAGATAATAGAAACAAGGGTTAAGCCATCATAAGAAAATGAATTATAGATGAGCTGCCTGTTAATCATCTTAAACCTTGGGCCAATCAGATGAAAAAGTCAGAAAAGCAAGATAAGTTTGATTGATTGGGAGGGAGAAGAGACTGAAATTGTATGTACCATTTTTGATAATCTGGTTTATCAAAATTGGCCAACATTTTAGTCTTAGGTTTTTTTTTCCCTCTAAATGGTGCACTGTAGTCACAGTCTTAGAATTAAAAAAACAAAAACCAAACAAAACCTCCCACCGCTTATTTATCTGAGAGGAATAGACGACTAAGAACTAGAATAACACTGTGTTGGCTTTTCATATGTACCTTGTTGAGAATGAAAAGACACACAATTTTCTCAGCTAATATGTGCTTTGTAAAGGGCGATATTTGGTATTTGGCTTTTCAGGCCGACCTCAGCATGTTGGCAAGGCCGTCCTTCCACATTAAGCTACCTCAGGAGCATGCCATACATCTCGTGTTCTTAGATTTCGGTCTGAAGTTGGAGACCCAACTCTATGTCACAGAAAAGCCCAGGGTGCTGGGAAATTTCCACTAGTTGACAGCGCCTTTAACCTCCTCTTTACTACGAATATGCTCTGCAGGTTTAAAAAAAAAATGTAGGTTTTTGTATTAATGAGAGGTCCTTATCATAAAGGAGGGACAAGAGTCTACTTTTCGCTAAAGCAAAGGTGAGGCAAAATTGATCTCCAGAGGCACAAAACTCCAATGTTCTGTCAGTCCTGACAGTCAAAAGGCAAACACCAAACAGCTGAAAGGATGCCAGCAAAATGAGGCCAGATATTACTTTAGGGGGAAACAAGTTATTTACGAGACTTGGCATGTGGTTCTGTCACTGACTCCTAAATAGGTTTATCACATGTTAGAATGTAGAAAATGCCACCATCTTATTGTGGTTGGGGTTTTATGACTTTATTGAAGTTATGTCTCTTCTGTGCTTCCTTTTGTTTGTTTTAGTTGTATATGATACTGAAGAGGTCAGATCAAGACATCCTTTTATTTAAAAACCTGTTCCTAAATTCTTTTTTGCTTATTTGTTTTCTTTTTAAGCCATTCTGAATTTAGTTACTTTCTTGAAACTCCAGAGAAAAATTTTCAGGGAAACAAAAGAGTGACAAAGAAGAGCAAGATTCCTAATTTTCTCATTCACTCTGTTGTGAATATGATGAAAGTTTCAATATGTTTGCATATAAAGCAACAGTTAAGACAAAATGATTTATTTACCAATGGTAGCAGATGATTTTTTGAGTTACTTCCCGTAAAACATTCAGAGTTGGGTGGGAAGGGACCTTTTTCCTACAGTGGACACCTAACAGATATGAGTAATGGTTTATACCATAATTAACATGCTTAAAGACAACATAGCTTGAAGCAAGGCATCTGACTATTGCCGTGTAGCTTTAGTACTACCAACACTGAGACTACTGCACCTATGAGTGAGTTAGTAATTATGACAATATCTAAATGTCTTTAATTGATTGGCACAAAGATACTGCTTCTTTTTTTTTTTTTTAAGATTTTATTTATTTATTTGAAAGAGAGAGAGATCACAAGTACGCAAAGAGGCAGACAGAGAAAGATAGGGAGGAAGCAGGCTACCCACCAAGCAGACAGCCCAATGCAGGACTTGATCCCAGGACCCCAAGACCATGACCTGAGCTGAAGGCAGAGGCTTAACTCACTGAGCCACCCAGGTGCCCCAAGATACTGCTTCTTGATCTGAATAGTAGTCCTGGGGGGCTGGCTCTCCAGTGAAACTGAAGTTGTAGAAAAGAAAGAAAGCAGTGCTTCTATTTCATGGATCCTTCTTTCTTCTGTGGAATTCCTTCCTACAGCCTCAGGATCACCCTGCTTATTGAACCTTATACATTCTTTGGCTTCCATGGTTTCTCCACTTCCATTCTTCTTCCAAGACTGATGCTGGAGGACACAAAAGGTGGTGAAGAGCACCTGGTAGGATAGGGCTCCTGATTTCAACAGCAATGTTACTGGGGAACCAGGATTTCTTCAGGCTATTCTCTGGCATATACGATGCTCAATCCTGACCTTCCCGCCTCTAGGACCTGCCTTCTCTAAGGTTACAAGTGACTTTCTTCTTGCTAATTCAATGGTCTTCCCTCACCTCCCATTCTTCTTATCTCTTCTGCTCTTAAAACACTCTAAACTACCCACTGCTTTAAATGTCCCCTTGTTTCAACTTCCATGATATTATAACAGTCCTCCTTACATTTTCCTGCTGTTTGTTTCCTTTGCTGGTTGCTCTTCCCTCCTATGAAAGTACCCATAAAATTCTATCCCATCTGCCTTTGCTTCTTACTGTTCCCTCTTCTTGCAATGTCCCCTTCCCCCATACTTTCTCTTGAGCTCCTTTCTCTTAACCGTAGCATATATATCCTTCAAAATAATAGACAATAGTAATGATGGCTAAACTCAAGGCAGGGAAGTCTGTAGGGTGAAAAGAGGCAAGACAGAACTGTGAGACATCCTGTCATCTAAAAGGCAGCTGAAATGGATTTTATGAGGAGGCTTAGCATCAAAGTAACCAAAGGAGGAGGAAATTTTCAAGAAAAATGGAGTCAAATACTACAGAGGAATCCAGTAAAATAAGGTCAAAGGAGATTGGACCAGCCCAGCAAATAAGGGGCCTATTAATCCCACTCCTGTCTCCTCAAAAGAGCCAAATGCATCAAAACGAATGAAGTTGAGCTAAGAGAAGTACTACATACAGGATGCTCTTTTCTTCAGCATTTCTGACGATGATGAGCATGCACACACACCGAACTAAGAAGGATGTAATAAAAAGATCATCTTTATTGGTAATATATGCACCAAAATATACATGAATTCAGATATATTATCTGAATGTAATATTTTTTACAAAAATTTACAATAAAATTTACAATATTTTTGTAATATTGTAATATTTTTATAAGCAAGTTCCTTCAGAGAGTGATGAAGTCCTGTTATGTTTGATGGTATTACAGGCTCTGAAACTCAATGAGACTGAAGACTCCTGTTAGCTTGTTTGTTTATTTTATTTTATTTTTATATTTTAAAAGATTTTATTTGTTTGAGAGAGAGTACACACAAGTGGGCGAGGGGTGTAGAAGGAGAGGGAGAAGCAGACTCCAATGTGGAGCTCGAATCCAGGATCCCAGGATCATGACCTGAGCCAAAGGTAGAGCCACCCAGGTGCCCATTTTTTTTTTCCTTCTTTTAATTGGGGTAAAAATAGCATAACATAAAATTAATCATTTTAAAGTGAGCAGTTCACTGGCATAGAGTACATTCCCATGTTGTGTAACCAACACTTCTAATTCCAAAACATTTTCAGAAGGAAACCCCACAGGTGTTGAACAATTGCTTCCCTTGTCCCTTCCCTTAGGCCACTGGTGACCACCAATTTGTATTCTATCTCTAGGGACTTACCTAGTCTGAAATTTCATATAAATGAAGCCATACAAAATATGACTTGATCTATGTGGCTTTTACTGAGCATAATGTTTCTGAGGATACTAGCTTTTCTAATTGAGAGGGGGCACCAGCTAGAAAGTCAGAAATTCTCTACGTGATTTCACCATGGCAGAATGTCACCTTTGGATCTTTCCCCAGATCTTTTGAAGAGGTCATGGGACCACAGCCCAGTCTTCATGCAATTCACGCAGGAAAGGTTTCTGAGAACCTGCTTTCTGCCAGGCACTGTTTCAGGTTCTGGGGCTCTTCTGGAAACAAGACAGACAGAGCCCCTGTCCTCATGGAGTTTACATCTGGGAAGAAAACCCCCTGATTCTTAATTTTGGACTCTCTTTTTTGTCCCTGGGCCCTGTTGAGAACTAAAGCAATTTTTTGCTATTATAAAACTCACTTTAAAACAACATCTAGTGGATTTTTCCTTTTCAACTATTTCAGAAATGTCGGTATAGTCAAGACTAGGAAATAATGTCCATGTCAGCACTCATTTTAGTACAATTTGTGAGATGACTTTGGGTTTTACTTGTCTGTTTTGGGTTTCTGATCAGCTTTGTTATTGAAAAAGAGCATTCGCTAGAACAGTTTTTGATCATTAGTGTGAGATAGACTTTCAAAGCATTTTCTGAGCTGAGACAAGTTACTTTAACATTATTGTCAATCTGATAGATAGTGAGCAGGATTTGATTGCTCTCATGTGTCAGTTGTGATAGAATTTCACAGACAATGGACCTGCCTTTAAAAAAAAAAAAAAAAAAAGATTATTTTCAGGAAATAGAAAGTGCTTGAGTTATGGGCCTTGCTGAGGGCTGGGCAGGTGTCTTTTCTCCTCTGGTTATTCCTGAGGGATAAGCCCAGTCAGGACAGACAAAGACAAACCTACACCCTATTTATAGTGTAGTAAAGGAGTGAGTAAACTGTCTAATTGATGTTTGTTTCATTAAATTTCATGCATGTGGTTGTGCTAAAGAGATTAGTCAGCCAACCACCAGTCTTCATGCAAACATAGTTATGCTTATTTCATTGTCAGCCCTGTCCTACTTCAGCAAAGGGAATCTATGCTGATAGCTGTCAGTCATTGGTGCCTACTGTGTGCCAACCTCATGCCCTCTCCATAGGACTTGACATATATATTCTCTTTTGAAGCTCCCAACACTCCCTAAGGTAGATCCAATGTGCTGTGATTATCTTGGGTATACAAATGATAGGGCGCCTGGGTGGCTCAGTGGGTTAAGCCACTGCCTTCAGCTCAGGTCATGATCTCAGGGTCCTGGGATCGAGTCCCGCATCGGGCTCTCTGCTCAGCAGGGAGCCTGCTTCCCTATCTCTCTCTCTCTCTGACTGCCTCTCCATCTACTTGTGATTTCTCTCTCTGTCAAATTAATAAATAAAATCTTTAAAAAAAAAAAAAAAACAAATGATAGAACTGAGGCCCATTAAATAGTTGAACTAAGTCACTACTAACTGTTAAATAACTTGTCCAGGACCACAGAGCTAACATGTGAGAGAAGAGAGTCAGGATTCACACTAAGATCTATTTGAATTTCTGCCCTAAATCCCCAAATGATTGATAAGCATTTAGTGAACATCTTTGCTTTTCATCCTATTTCTTTTTTCCTCTATATTTTTTCATGCTAACTCTGAATCTACCTCTGCCGAAAAAGAGGCAGATTACAACAAACTCGAAGTTCTCTTAAAAGCTGTCTTTCCGGGACGCCTGGGTGGCTCAGTTGGTTAAGCAGCTGCCTTCGGCTCAGGTCATGATCCCAGCGTCCTGGGATCGAGTCCCACATCGGGCTCCTTGCTCAGCGGGGAGCCTGCTTCTCCCTCTGCCTCTGCCTGCCATTCTGTCTGCCTGTGTTCGCTCTCTCCCCCTCTCTCTCTCTGATAAATAAATAAAAAATCTTAAAAAAAAAAAAAAAAAAAAGCTGTCTTTCCATTTTCTGAAAACTAGCAATTTGTTATGGTTGTTGATGTTGATTTTGTTTTTAAAAAATTTCCACCTAAGTCAAGTTTAGGAAAACAATTTTGCATCTAATGCTCAGATACTCTGGTTTTAGATTTGGAGGGGGAGACAAGAAAAAATAATTGCATCAGGAAAACAGAACAAATATCTGAAAGTTGTAATTTCCCCTTCTTTAATTTAACTCCCTTATCCTGATCCATATATGTAGTCTCTCTCTACTGTCCATAACCTTTGCTCTAAGGTAAATACACAGATCTTTACTCAGTTAATGATGTTTCTGGTTTTTAATCATTTTTATTTATTTGTATGTTTTTGTTATATTCTACTTTTCTATAGATAAATCTCTATTCCCAGAACTTTGCAAGTGGTATTGCTGAATGAAGTCCTGGACCTGAAATAAATAGGAGGAACACAAATTGCAAGACCTCCTAATGGTTTTGCCCATTTTGAGCACCAGAAGATTGACTGGAACATTCTGTTCATGCTGATCTTTTAGACCTTCTTTAGTTTTTCAAAAGATGCAACTATATCATATCAGACCATATCTGTTGGGTTGTTTTATAGAATGTCGGGCTCCTTCATCCCCATTCTTTAGCTGGTAATGTGTTTCTCCTCTCTTACAAAAACCCACTAAAATTTTAAGAAAATCCTAGAAATGCAATCCTGGGAGACCTAATTCAATTAAAGCCATATAAGTACAGAAAGAAGTTAATTCTGATGTATGTGACTTGCTACAGATGGAATCTTGATTCTTTCATCATCATCATCATCTTTTCTCCAGCCTCTTTTACTTTTTCTGTATGTATTGTGGTGAAATAAAGAACCTACTTCCAAGAATTAAAAACAAAACAAAACAAAACAACAACAACAAAAACCAACCACCAAAAACCCAGCATGAATTAATCCACTTGTTTCTTGAGCAGTTCTTGAAGGAGTCTGTGTGTGTGCAATTATTTCTGTAGAGCTTTAGGTTTAGGACAAATTCTACACCAATGAAGCAAGTTTATGAATGAAAGAGCCTCACACAAATTAATTTAACTCAGAATTATCTTTGGAATTGCAGTGTCTCTATTGGAACATCATGAACTACTCACCATCCTTTTGGTTTCAGTCAAGTATTAGATTTTGTCTAAATCCATTTTTGATTTATCACGTTATCAAAGACAGGAATATTTGTGCCTTTTGAAAAAGTACTAGACAGTTTCTCTAGAAAAATAACAACAAATGGTTAATTAGCTTGAGCATTACTGGCTGCTGAGCTATCATCAAAGAGAGCATTCGACCAAATAATTTTCCTGCCAGTTACATCTCTCTATACACATATCATATCTTTCAAGGATAACTTTTTAGTTATATAAATATCCCATGCCATTCCTCTTAGAAACTTTCCATACTTACTTACTCCCAGGGGAGGTTTAATGTTTGAGGTTAAATCTTGAGGAAATGGAGATTTTATTGAAAATATTGACAGAATTTAATCCACAACAGAAGGGAGTGAATGAGGGCAGAACAAATCGCACTTCTGTAATATATAAAATTTTAAGTCCGAAGTCAGTGATTTCCTAAAGATTTTGTCAGATAGTCCCAGGAATTGACATATAAAAAATTTCAGCAATTACAATAAATTTAAGAGAGTACAGGAAGAGAGACTTAAGGAGGGGAAAGGACAATATTACATCCTAAAGTTTCATGTTTTTCCTGTGACAAATCTCCACCCCAACTACTAGCTGAGCAAAAGATTTGTTCTTTAAGGTGCTGCTGTAAGTTTTCCACTTCCTGAGGCTTGCATTTGTAAAGCCACAGAGGCAGCATTTGGTCAGAAAACGACTGTGTCACAGAAGACAAGTCCAAGTTACAGGCGTCACTTGGGCTAAGCTCCTGACACACACCCAGATGGCACAATTCCTGCATCTGGTGTGAGCCCACGGGTTTAGGACTCTCAGAGAAAATCCGTGCTGCTAAATGTTGAAGCCAACCAGAGAGTTACAAAGAGAGCGTCTCTGAAAGACCAGTTCAATTATTTATTAGCACTCTCAGAGTCCGGTGTCAGGCAAGATAGTATTTGAAATTAATGCACTATTTGATTAGACTGATTGATTGTTTCTACAGCTGAAGATTTTAACATTCACTAGCCATACTAACTGGTCATTAGTGCTTCCTTTATCAGCAAGCAAAGAATAAACAGAAATCCTAATAAAAATTCATCACAGTGAATGTACTCCATACCTAAGTGAGTATGATGACTGCCAGTGTTCTAGATGAACTGCTCTAACATTGGCAGCATGAAAGGTTTCTGTCAGAAAATATAAAAATGTCCCTTAATTAATGTTTACTTTGTAACTGGACTCTTTTAAACTTAAGTAGGCTATACAGATAATCTCTTACATATCCAGTATAATAAAGTGCTAATGGGTATTTTACACTTAATGAGGTTCTGTGGTATCCTTTAACAACTAGTGCCAGGAAAGACTGAGGGCTTCTTAGGGAAGTTTTGTGAATGTGTTTCTGGCAAAGCCTTTCCCCAACCCCTACTGAGGAATAAAAGCATCATGGCCTGTTTTTCAACCAGACCCTTAAAATAATTCTGAACTGTAATGCAAATATGCTGACCTATTATACTATGTGGCATCTCTCTCTACCTACCAGGTCATGAATCCCTTATGGTTTTTAGGGCAAATTGAAAGCAATAATAAGGAGGGAAGGTAGGCAGAGAGAACCCTTTATGAATTGACTCAAGGCCACTCTCGAGCAATGCTGCATGGACTAAGAGTTAGAGCTACCTAATTTTGACTGCCTCCTCGGTTTTTCACAAGCATTAGCTCAGTAGTATTCAGAATTATCTCAAAAGATCGATAATGCCAGCCCCCTTCACAAGTGATACGAAGAGATCAGCACTCGGAAAGGTTAAGCAACTTGCCCTAAGCTGGTAGGTGGCAAGGTCAGCATTTCAACTACTTGGCACTGTTCTAGAGCCATGCTTATCTGTTTGACTACCCTGCATAAACAGAAGCTGAGCTACAGAATTCTGAGTTTCTGTATAGGTGAGCCTATCAGGGCCTGCATACCTGTATCACCTCTCTTGGTTCTGGCATAAATCTGGACAGCTGGGCCGCAAGTGAGGATAGTGAGGGAATCTGGACAGAGTCCAGGAGCCCATTCACCCACGATGTCCCAGACTAATCTGTCAGGCTCTACCTAAACCAAGTTAAAGCCAGAACATCCAAAGAAAGATCAAGGATCCCAACTGTGCTGGCAGAATGAAATGTAAGAGAATCTGGGCTGAGTCAAACTTGAGAGTCAGGAAGTCTTCAGATAGTTGTTATTCTAGGTCTGGAGGGGAGGGTTCCTGCTTATAATAAACAGGGGCAGGACTGACAATAGTGAGGCAAGTTCATAAGCTCGAAGTAGAATTTCTGTCATAGGAAGAGACTGGGGAATGGAGAGAGAGAGAGAGACTAAGAGAACCAGGGCTCAAGAATCAGGGTCCAATAGCATGTAGGTGAGAAAATCAGTCAAGTGTTGTCTATCTTGGATCTATTTGAGAACAGGGCCAATTTCTGAAAGTGAATGCAGAAGAAAAGATGGACAAACAAGGGTCTCTGGCCATGAATGGCTCTACAGGTGGTTACAAGCCTATTTTATTTCCCCATGGCAAAAGCTGCTTCCAGTGGAAAGCCCAAGCATATAGAAGAGGGGGTCTGCCACCTGTGGCTGTAAATGGTATTCCACTGTGGACTGCTAGACTAAGAGTATCAGAGCGAATGTGCCTTCAAGATGTCACAGGCTGTACTCTTTCTACCTTCATTTACCTCACAGTTTTATCTTCACCCAATCCCAGGTTAAAAATGTAAAAGAATCGAAAGGAAATGGTTTATTCCAAAAATTACAACTTGACTCTAATAATCTTACATTTTAATCTATGTTATTGCCTTCAGTGACAAATTACTATTGATAGAAAAACCCATTTCAATAATTTTGGATGTTATTCCAGAGGAGAATAGAGCTGATAATTATGCTGTCTTTCAAATCCATGCTTGGGCAAATTTCTTTCCTAACTCTTCCAAGAGATTTTGAATGGATAAAATGTTCATGCTTGTGTTCCCTAATGCTGCTGCTGCTTCTTCTTTTTCTCTTCTTCCTACACAGGAGACTTTGAATGTGATTGATCCTGGCTTGATGGATCTAAATGGGATGAGTGAGGATGCCCTGGAATGGGATGAAACTGACATAAGCAACAAGTTAATTAGTTTGAATGAAGACTCAAGTGATCTTGATCAGGAACCCCAACCTGTCATGCCTTCCTTAAAGCTTGAAGAGATAGGTAGTGAGGACCCTGGTTATGAAGAAGAGGCAGGTGACCATGGGGGATCTCAGTATGCCTCGAGTATCACTGCCCCCTCCAGTCCACACATTTACCAAGTGTACAGCCTCCACAATGTGGAACTCTATGAGGACAGCCACATGTCATTTCTGAAAAACAATCCGAAGTTCACCAGTGTGACACAGCCTAGTGTTTTAACAAAGAGTCTCAGTAAAGACTCTTCATTTTCATCCACCAAATCTTTGCCAGACCTTGTCGGAGGTTCCAATTTGGTGAAGCCCTGCCCATGCCATGGAGGTGACATGAGCCAGAATTCAGGCAGTGAGAGTGGAATCGTGAGTGAAGGGGACACTGAAACCACCACCAACTCAGAAATGTGCTTGCTCAATGTGGTGGATGGGTCCCCAAGTAACCCTGAAACTGAACATCTGGACCCACAAATGGGAGATGCAGTTAATGTGTTAAAGCAGAAATTCAAAGATGAGGAGGAACACATTAAGCTTCCAAACAGCTCTCAGTCATCCATTTCACCAGTGAGTTGTGTAAATGGAAAAGTTGGAGATTTAAACAGTGTTACCAAATATACCCCTGATTGTTTGGGAGAAGAATTACAAGGAAAACATGATGTGTTTACATTTTATGATTACTCGTACCTCCAAGGCTCAAAACTCAAATTACCAATGATAATGAAACAGTCACAAAGTGAAAAAGCACATGTGGAGGATCCCCTGCTTCATGGTTTTTATTTTGATAAAAAGTCCTGCAAATCTAAACATCAGGCTACAGAGTTACAGCCAGATGCACCTCCCCATGAAAGGCTTTTGGCAAGTGCATCCCATGAAATGGATCGAAATTCATATAAAAGTGGTAATGGAGAGAAGACATTCACTGGCATGCAGAATGGCAGACAGCTCTCCCTGTTATCCCACAGCTCATCTATTGAGTCCCTTTCTCCAGGGGGTGATTTATTTGGGTTGGGCATCCTTAAAAATGGCAGTGACAGCCTCCAGCGAAGCACCTCTTTAGAAAGTTGGTTGACATCCTATAAAAGCAATGAGGATCTTTTTAGCTGTCACAGCTCTGGGGACATAAGCGTGAGCAGTGGCTCAGTTGGTGAACTGAGTAAAAGGACTTTAGATCTCCTGAATCGTTTGGAGAATATCCAGAGCCCTTCAGAGCAAAAGATAAAACGGAGTGTCTCTGATATGACTCTCCAAAGCAGTTCCCAAAAGATGTCCTTTAGTGGCCAGCTGTCATTGGACATAGCATCTTCTATCAACGAAGACTCGCCAGCATCTCTTACAGAACTAAGTAGCAGCGATGAGCTCTCTCTTTGCTCAGAGGATATTGTATTACACAAGAACAAGATTCCAGAATCAAATGCATCATTCAGGAAGCGCCTGACTCGGTCGGTGGCTGATGAAAGCGACGTCAATGTCAGCATGATTGTTAATGTCTCTTGTACCTCTGCTTGCACTGATGATGAAGATGACAGTGACCTCCTTTCTAGCTCTACCCTCACCTTGACAGAAGAAGAGCTATGCATCAAAGATGAGGATGATGACTCCAGTATTGCAACAGATGATGAAATTTATGAAGAATGCAACTTAATGTCAGGATTGGACTATATAAAGAATGAACTGCAGACTTGGATCAGACCAAAGCTCTCCTTGACAAAAGATAAGAGAAGGTGTAATCTCAGTGATGAAATAAAGGGCAGTAAGGATGTCAGTAGTAGTGAGATGACCAATCCTTCTGATACCCTGAACATCGAGGCTCTACTTAACAGCTCCATCAAACGTCTCTCCGAAAGTAACGGAAACGGCAAGAATTTATCCCATGCCCATGAGTTAGGGACAAAGGGTGAAAATAAGAAAAATATTTTCAAAGTCAATAAAGACCCATATGTGGCTGACATGGAAAATGGCAATATTGAAAGCACGCCAGAAGGGCAGAAAGATGAACAGAATGGGATCTCGAAGGAATCGGAAAGTCTTGGTACAACTGGGAAGAAGAATTCAGACAGTGAGCATTGTAAGTGTAAAGTATTTATGGATAGCTCAGATGATGCAAATATTTCTGGAAATGAATTTGTTCCCCAGACTGTTAGACACCGTCCAAAGAAATGTCAAAACCGCCACCATTTTGAAAATCCATCAACTGCTTCTACTCCCACTGAGAAGTCTTGCCCAGAGCTGCCTTCAGAAGCTAGAGTTACCAGTAGGCAGGATTCTGATGTACTGAAATCTTCATCTAATGATGCACCAAGCGTGGCTGGAAAATCTGCTCGTTGCTGCCGAGCACTTGAACAAAATGAAACAGAGGAGAACGTTTCTGTCAGTGACAACATTTCCTGTTGTGACTGCGAGCCAGATGTTTCCCATCAAAAAGATGCTGAGGATTGTTCCGTACACGACTTTGTTAAGGAAATCATCGACATGGCTTCAACGGCCCTAAAAAGTAAATCTCAACCTGAAAATGAGGCAGCTGCTCCTACCTCGTTAACTCAGATCAAGGAGAAGGTGTTGGAACATTCTCACCGGCCCATCCAGCTGAGAAAAGGGGACTTTTATTCCTACTTATCTCTCTCCTCTCATGACAGTGATTGTGGGGAGGTCACCAGTTACGTGGAAGAGAAGAGTAACACTCCAGTGCCACTGGACATGACCGACTCTGGCTTAGAGGACAAGGAGGAACCTGAATGCTTCTTTGAGGCCTGTGTTGATGATGACCTGGATGGAGATGAGCCCTGCCTCCCCGGCCCTCCTCCAGACGAACCTGCTATTTCTGGTGAGGCTTCTGTGCCCCAACAAACAGCAGCTGGCTCCCCTGAGTTTAGCGATACATCTCTCTTGGCTGAGGAGGCAGACATGGTGGTTCTTTCAAGTCCTCCCCATCAGGAAGTATCTGATGTCAGAAAGGAAGCGGATGGTTTACCCCAAGCTACAATCTGTGGGGAAAGCTCAGAGCTAACTACTTCAAGGCTAGGCAGTGAAAAGGAAAGTTTAGAAAACACAGGTGAATCAGGAATGCCGGAAGAGCATAATGCTGCTTCAGCCAAATCCGGAGTTCCAGAACTCTCCTCAAAGGCAAAGCAGCCAAAAGACAAGGCTGCCTTGCATCCCAACTCCAAAACTTTAACCTGTGAAGAAAACCTTCTAAATCTTCATGAAGAACAACATAAAAATATGCATAGGTAGAATGTAACCCTCTCCACGCATGAAAATCATCTCATTGAAAGGTATGTATGATCCTCGCATTTTAATATATATTATTAATATATTTTAACATATATTTAATATATATCTATATATACTTCAACTATGAGTTTGAGTCAACAATGCCATGATAGGAGAGAATACTAGTCAGAATGACTGGTCATTGCAGACATTTATCAGAATAACACATTTGCGGGGAAGAAACATTCCCAACAATGCAAGTAACTGCGAGGCAAAAGGGAAAGAGACGGTCACAAGCGACATTTTTAGTGACATTATTTTTATTACATAATCCTGACAAGAAGAATGTTATATTTGAGGAAGTAGCCAGATAATTTAGGACCTCACATCCTGCCCCTGAGGGAGGAAAAAAGGTTCTCCCAATTGCAGTTATACCCTCTGATCAAAATGCATGCCCAGTGACAATGCCCCCCGCTTCAGTTTCCTGCACACAGAGCAGCCCACTCCCTCGGGTGCCTGGAAATGAACAATGATTAGGTTAAAGCCTGCATCTCCTGATCTGGGCCTCCCTTTTATGCTTCTGTCTAATGCAACTATCATCACATTTGCTTCCCCAGTGGAAGGCTGTGCTGTCACAGCTCCTAATCACGGCCAAGGCCAAGGACTCAAACAGGAGGGGAAAGTTGATGTTAGGGAAGAGGCTCCTATTTATCCACACACAGACCGAGAACAGGCCTAGAAAGCAAATGCAGAGCGAATACATGACAGGTTAATGGCGTTTCGATAAAAACAGAATTTTTTGAATTTTGCCTGAAGGTGACAGGCTGATTTCCATCAAAATTTTTAAGAAAGTCATTCCACTCTTCATATTTAATAAGACAGCTATTGATTGATAATTCTGAGATGATGGTATAGCTCAAAAAGTGACACAAAAATTCAGTTATTTTCCATTTCTGAGCCCCAGTGATGAATACACTTTCTCAGTCAAGTCTAAAGAAGAAAATTTGAGCTTTTGAATGTGAGAGTTGTATTTCACCAAAGTGTGAGGTGCTGAATGCCATCTCCACCCCCCACTCCAGAAGCTTAATGCTGTAACCTAAACTCGTGCTATAGGAAATGAATTACAGAAGCAATCTACCCTAATTTGTTAACTTATTCAAATAACAGTTATTATACTTAACTATGCTAAAGATTATCTTTTTTGTGGCAGATTGTTTATTTTTTGATGAGCCTAATTACTGATTTTCTAAAAGTAATTTACATTTATTACAAATACATCTTTTAAAATGTGACAGATAAATGTTGTTCCCATAATGTATTATGAAAAAAGTTACTATTTAAAAACACATTATTTAATTTGAAAGATGAATGGCAAACATCATTATTTTTTTTCCTGCAACACCTGTGCCCTAAGCTCATTAAAATGTGTGATTCTGTGTAGAGCTGCTAGAAATGGGGAGGGGGGAATATATACCATATATATACCCTAAAAATAAACTCGGTATGCAAAATTGAAGAAAGACATCCTACCTACTAATATAGCTCAACTAATTTTTCTGTGTTTCAGACTCAATTTACAATTGGCCAGAAGTGAGGACAAAAGTAGGAGAGAGAGACATGTATTTTCTGTGAAACATGTCCACCCCATAATCACATTCTACATCAGTATGCAGTAAAGCTGACCATTAAGGGAGAGTCACTGCAATTCTAAAAGATGCTTCTAAACAAGTTCTATTAGTACCAATTGTTACCGCTGGCTCGGCCGAGCCCTGCAGAAGGGCTGGTGGAGCCCGGCTGATTTTTGTTTTCTGCAAGGGGATAGAGGCTTGAAAGCAACATCCCTCAGAGCAAGATGTTGTGTGACTGGGACCCTCGAAGTCACCGGTCGTGTGGAGACCCAGAGTTTCAGCAGCACTGGCCTTGGAGAAGCCCCTGGATCGCAGCCTCCCTTTTAGATACTTTGGGAGTTTTCAGTCTATGACGTAGCTAGAGAGTGGAAATGGGAATAATAAGCAGCTCCATCTTTGGACTTGGGCAAGTGAACATGCTGTGCTGTTGGGTGGGCACAGCTCTCACATTTCACAGGCACGACAATGCAACGCTATCAGCTGGCCTACCTGCCAGTCAGCGATATTTTGTGGAGCCCCCGAGATGTGGTTCCTGGCTCTGTCTCAGACAATGGGAGACGCAGCCAGATTTTCCTTCTGCAGAACTCACATGGCCCCAAGTGACTTGTGATCAGCCAGGTGCCATTTCCATAGTCATATCCACTGGTCCTATTCAGTTTTTTTCCGTATCACACACCCCAAATATCTGGATGCTTACATTATTCCCCCGTCATTAGCACTAGGTACCTGGGCATAGATATTTACATTTTTTAAAAATACTACTAACCAGGATGAGTTATTTAATCGCAAAAGGCTGACATGCCTTTGGTGTTAAATATCAGGAATCCTTAATAAAGTTATTTGGTAGGTATGAGACTTGGTGTCTATAAGAGCTTAACTCTTGTCATTGTTCTTCCTACAAGATTCAAAGGAGGGGAAAAAAAAAAGCTCTACTTTTTAAAGCGATTTCAAAACCATCAGTTGGAGTGCTCTATCAGGTTAATAAAATATACCACATTCAATTTGCTGGGCTTTTTTTTTTTTCCCCCCAGAAATAAGTTCTCAGATGATGAAGTTATGTCATCTGGAAAGAGCTACAACTTAGAACAGCAGCTACAGTCTACATCTGTACCAAGAATTTTTTTCAAAAAGGTTTTGAGGTTATTCATTTACTGTTCTAATTAAAAACTCACTGACACTATTGAAATTTTAAACATGGTTTCACACAGGATGCATCTACACTGATTTCTAGGCACACTGCTGTGCTTTTCACTATTTTCATTTCTGTGCCATGTTTCTACCAAAATAGAGAGGTCAGTTACAGCAAATCACATCAAAGAAAAGGTAACTGGATAGATCCAGAAATTTCTGCCTCTTTTGGAGGAAGCACATAATGTATGTCTGGAGTGCCTCCTAGGACCTGCCTAAGAGATGTACTTTGCACTAATCTTTTTGCTGTATTCTGACAGTTATTTCTTCATAATCCTCATCATAAGCCTCTGATCTTTGGTGAATGATTTAACCGTAAACTTCAGGCTGGATAAATCCTGTGGTATAAAAATTTCACTCATCACATTTAGCCAGTGTGTACTTTTTTTTTTTTCCTTTTTGATTTACTCTGGTTTTCAGTTTTGTTTTGCTGTGTATGGGGTGTGTGTGTGTGTGTGTGTGTTGGAGGAGCTATATTTAGGATGCATGAATTTCCTTCAGAACTTTTTACTCCATTGCTTTTCCTGTCTTATTGGACTGCAGATGTGACTGTGGGTAGCTCATCGATTTTAGATTTTCAGCAATTACTTGTATTTATGAATGCTTCAGTATACACATACCCAGTAAAATTGTTCCTACTCGGTCTTTACAAACTGAGAAAACATTAAGAGCAAACATTTCTCATATATACGGTGTAAATTCTTATTCCGTTAGTTGGATTGACACTAAGTGTTTAATATGATCCAAAGCTGGCCCAGCAGGCTTAAGAAACTATTCTTGGTGATAGTATATTAATTTTTTGCTAAACGATGCAAGTGGATCCTTACCAAATTTACCTTTAAAATCATTTTAATAAGTCAAGATTCTGGTAGATGTGAAATGCTTTTTAATTATTGAGCACTCTGAATAACTAGCTGCCATGCTAAATAACATGTCATCACCCATCACACACGCACAAACAAACACACACACATGCACACGCACTCGCACACTCCCCCCCCCCAGATCTATGCTTCAGTCTGTTTTGCTGGCCCCTTTCGGCCCCTTTCCAAGTGGGCCAAGTTGAAAGACCTGATTAGCCAGAGAGAATTTAAATATTGGCATTTAGTAAGACCAGCTTTGCCTCACCTCAGGATTCCTCACTCGGTATCTATATTTCAAGTGAGTCCTGGCCTCAGCATTTGAACAATGTACCATGGACTTTCTTTTACTGCGGTATTGGACTGTACCAAACTTTGGCCCATCTGCTCCTGTCTATCTCTCCCTGTTCTTGAGAACCTGTCTTCTCTCCCCAGCTTCCCGAGACTTCAGCCAAACCACATTTGCTGAAGTGTTTCTGGCTCATAAACAGGTTACATGATTATAGAGAAGGAGAAAGATGGAGAAGGAGAATATTTAGGTCTAGAAAGACAATAAAGCAACCTGACATTGGACACCAGAACTCAGTTTAAACCCAGACAAGCAAACCCTGCTTTATTTGACAGCTGGTCAAAGGACCTCAAATAATTGCATCCTCTACTTCCTATCCCTGGAATTTAGCTGTTCCTCACATCCAACTTGCTGCTTTCAGCCTCCTAGAAGTAGGCAGAACTGACTGAGTTTAGAACGAATTTGTATCTGAGCCATCAAGATGTCCAGAAATAATAGTGTCTTTTTTACTTTCACAGAGTGTCTGTACCTTAAATGAAATGCATTCATATTCGAGCTAGAAACCCAGGTTAGATCCTTTTACCAGTAAGGGGCTGAAACATTTGGGGTTGTGACAAAGTTGTGAATATTTCACCACCATATAATGGTAGAATTGTTCAGTTCTACTGTCACACATACAGTCCCTAAGGAAAAGGTTCAACCACCTGAGGGTCCGAGTTCCCAGGCTGTGAATCACTGTGGATACTTGGCTGTGTCACTTGGAACCAGCGGCCTCACATTTTCATAGTGATTTGAATCTATCTTGAGTGTTCAAAACTCAGTCCACAAGCAAAAGAGTAGATGATATCCAGAGAAAAGGTCAAACTTGAGGATTTTTCTGGTTTTCTTTAAAACCATGTCTTTCAAAAAAAATCAATGCATTTTTCAATTGATTCTAAAACATTTTTGTCAATAATGTGAACCGCTGGGCTATTAAAATCACTTCGTTTTGTGTATCCTTTTGTTTCAGAACATTAGCGGGTAGTTCCAAAATGGCAGTCTTCCTCAGAGGACTCGGTTTTGCCAATGAAACAGTCCTTTCTGATACCTTTTCTTATCACTTTTTTGTTTCTTGTAGATAAGCCTGACTCAGGGGTGGCCTCCCACCCCGGGCTAGTCTGCGGTTTCATCACATCACTGCCATTTGTCACATTGACCTCTCCCAAGACGAATCTTCCCTCCGAATGCGATTTGTCCACATGAGCCTTGTGATCTGGACTGTGCACTGGTTTTCTTTAGGTGATTGTCTTTGAAGTTTGGCGAAGCTGCTTGTTTTCCCATGGACTCCTGTCCCAAGCTACCTCTGCCGGCCCTGCCTCTCCAGCGAGACTCTTCCGTTTGCCTCCTCCCTCCCCATCTACTCTTTAAAAAAGTTCTGCAGTCCACCAAATCGATGGTCCATTAAATTCACCTGTCTGGAATGACACCCCCAGCCCTGCCCGTACTTGACCAATTTCATGTTTGAGTCTGGATTTTTTTCTTTTATGGTATGATGCCTATGTTTACCGAAAGAGGTTTACCTAAAAGGCCAACATTTGATTTGATTGCAGCATACAGAAGAAATACTGGTCCTTCTTTCAAGATTAAGCAACTTTTAAAAGCGCTATTTTATTTATTTTATTTTAAAGATTATTATCTATGCAGCACTTCAAGAAACAACTATATGGTGTTGTATATTATAAACTGGTGACATTCTACTATTAAATTATGTACAACATTTTCATTTTTTATGCTGCTTGAGGTGGTAATGAGAAAAAAGTTTTTTAAAAAAGTGTGCCTTGCTGTATTTCTTATACCATTTATTAAAAAGCTGCTTTCACGGTAAAATTATGTTGGTTTGAAAGGAGGAAATAGCAAGGTTAAGATGTGTGAATAATTTCTGTATATATGTATAACCAAGTACAAACATTGATGTATAATGACAGTATAAAATGCTTTCATGTTTATGATGTCTAGTGATGTGGAAAATATAAGCCTTAAACCATTAGATTGCATGGTAATTAAAATTGGCATAATAAACATAGTTTATTGGGGGAAAAGGAAAACCAGTGATCTCTTCTACCTGTGTTCTTTACCAAATTATTACATCTGATTCTGGAAAAACTACAACACATAGTAGCTTCCAAAATACCCATATTGCATAAGAGACTTAAAATTACTTAAACTACACCTGAAGCGTTCACAATTTTCAAAATCTTCCTGATCACTATAAAGATATTAGAACACAAATGATTAAATGCCAGTTCCCCTAAACCAGTAAGAACCTATCCTAAATTTTTTATCTCTACTTATCATTAAGGATTTGATATTGGATTTCAGGCTACCTAGTCAGTCTCATATTTATTTTATGTAATTCTTTTGAATGTGTTTGTTAGAAAGATGGTCTAGAAAATATGACTATTTTGACTTAGACTATAGATTTAAGGTGTATTTATTTTGTGTTAAAAGAAATGAGCTGAGAAATATTCCATCTGGTCTTTATTGCTCTTCTTAAATGCAGTTTTTAATTTATATCCTAACACCTACTAAAGTGCCTGATACACAGTAGGTAGCCAATAAAAATTTACTGAAGTTAAGTATTGAATTAGACAGTATGGGTGACATGCACCTTTTCATTTTGAGACACCTGCACTAAAATATAAATTACTAGGAAAATAGGTAATGCAATCGTTTATTCAACTGATAGCTAATTAACATCTTTTATCTGCAAGGACTATTCTAGAGTGGGAGATGCATAGATCAGCAAAGGCCCTGCCCTCAGGAGGCTTACCTACAGCCCAGATGCAGGGAATACACAAATGAGAAGCAGTAATTGTTCTGCAGGCAAGGATGAGAGCAGAGTGGTAAATGAGGCACAGAGACGGAAGTAGCGAGTAGCAAAGAGGGATGAGCTGAAGAGAAGGGCTAGAAGGGACCAGAAAGTTAGACAACAGAAAATGAGTGAAGTTTTATTGCAGGGTTAGTGGGCAAAAGGTAAACTGGGAGACTGAATGAGGAGTCTTTTAAAAAGTTAAGTTGGAGATTTTGTATGTAATACAGTAGGTAGTAAGGAAAGTCTTTCTTTTGCACTTGATTGTATTTATCATTAGAACATGAGTACAACACCAAGAACATTAAAAAAAAAAAACTAGTCTACAATTTTACCATTTTAGAAACTATTGTTATGTCTCTTCTAATCTTTTTCCATACATATTTCTAAATTGATTAATCATTCTAGGCTTCTGAACAGGTAGTAATAGTTCAAAAGAAGTTCTAGGCAGACATCTAGTAGTGGTGGGCAAGTCGGTTACAGGTGGAAGAGATTAGAGATAAATGGCTCATTAGGAGGCAGCTGTAGAAAATTAGCTACGCTTGAAATAACAGGACATAGGGATAGTGGCCCAAGATGGAGAGTCTGTGAAACACTTCAAAGCATTTGGGATCTCTGTTAAGGTACGGTATTTTTTACATATTGAGATGACCTAAATTTTCCTTGGGTAATGCCAAGGTCTACATCAACTGGAACAAGCTGACCATGATGTCCCATTTACCTGGTATACGCTCACAGAAGTCCTTGCGGTGTTACAAATATTTGCTTATTAATTACCTTCTTAGTATTAACACTGAATTTGTAAAATGACTTCTATCGAACAGTACTTTTTCTGGTTGGAAGGGATGGGAGAGCTTCAGTCTCTTGCTGTGTGTGGGCACTACCTCCCCAGCCATCCTTGAAAATGGTCACACCAGCTCTGCCTACACCTTCCACTGAGTGATTCATTATTTGTTAAGGCAAGCTGGTTGGGTGTGTATCTTTGTTAGAAGGTTTTTTCTTCGGTAGCTAAAATCTACACAGTGCTGCCTTCCCTCTGCCTTTAATTTTGCTCCCAGTTCTGGTTCTGTCCTGATGAGCTGCTCAGACTATTTCTGCCCCTTCTTTCTCATGGCATCCTTGAAGATGACTGAGGCCAGTTACTCGTCTTCTCCCAGCCGTTGTGATTTCTATTCCTTATTCCCTCAACTGCCCTTCACTCATCATGATTTTCAGATCCATTTCAACCTGAGTGAATGTTAGCAGACAGACTCCTTGAAATTGAGGAACTCTCTTTATCATCATACATGTAGAAAATATCTGAACATTTAAGTGGTTTTCTCTAAAAATATATTCAAGATATATGTTTATTCTAGTATTGTAAATTTAAATAAATAAATAAATAATCAATCCCTCATCTCCTTTAGTGGCCCAGTCTAGTGCCGGAGTCATCTTGAATCTTTTCCTTACATCAAATCCAAACTTAACCCATTTCCATATAAGGTAGGGTCCTCCCCTCCATTTATTTATTCATTTATTCGGTCATTCAGCAAACATTCATTGAGTGGCTACTTGTGAGGCATTGTGTTTGGCCTTAGAGATACAAAGGCAACTAGAACGCCCTCTGCCTACAAAGGGTTTACAGTTTTTCTTGTGAAAGTGCCTTTCATGTCCTTGAATAGAATGATCTCAACAAATTAAGTGATGACCCATTTATTTTGTTTTCTATCTAGTTTCTCTACATTTTCAAAAACCTAATAAGCAGAAATAGTATGCAGAGCTATCTGGATTTGACTACTAGAGTTGAAATGTTTGAATCTGAAAATTTTAATTACAGAAAAAAGATTTCAGATTTCTGGTCACTGAATAAATGCATCTTATACGACAGCAGAACAATCTAAATCCAGGGTTTTTGAGAATCTGAATTTGGTGATTTTGTTATGTTTCTTTCATCCAGCTTAGGTTTTACCCATGCTAAAATTCCTAGGAACAATTTAGATGCAACTATCAAAACACACTGAAATAATCCTGCTATTTGTTATGAGTCAAATTATTTTAATCTCCAAATGAGTTTAGTATTATTTTAGAATTTTGATAAATACCTGGTTTTTCAAGCATTGTATAATTCTTATACTTCAAATTTTTTAACTTGAACCAACTAAATTTACAATAGTCTTTTTTTCTATACATTTTTTCAGTTTTTATTTTGAGTAATTTCAGACCTATAAAAGCTGAATGAATAGTGCAATATTTGCCTACTCATCACTCAGATGTGTTTATTGTTAATATTTTACTCCATTAGTTTCATCTCTCTCTCTTTCTACACACACACACACATAAATATACTACTGTGCTGAACCATTTGAAATTAAATTTCAAATCCTAACACTTCATCTAAATGCTTAATTAATCCCTCCAAACAAAAATCCTGCATTGCGTTTAGTTTTCATGTCTTTTTTATTTGGAACAGTTTCCCTATGCTCTTAGTCTTTCTTTCCTTGATCCTTCATAACTGACATTTCTGAAAAGTCTAGGCCAGTTTTACAAAATGACCCACAATCTGGATGTGTCCAGTTGTTTATTTTTTCATTATTCAACTCAGGGTAAACATTTTTGTCAAGTATAGGGCATAAGTAATGTTGTGTTCAATAGCTACTCTTTAATGAAGAAGGAATGAGTCCCTGACATTCTTGATGTGTTTTGAAATTCACAAGCTACTCTCAACAGTTCATGCTTTAGTAGTTGAAGGCAGGGGTCAACAAACTACAGTTTGGGCTAAATCTGTCACACTGTCTTTTATTGTTTGGCCTATGAGCTAAGAATGGTTTTTGCATTTTTAAATGGTTGGAAAAAAAAGAAGAGTATTTCATGACATGTAAAAATTATTTGAAATTCAAATTTTGGTGTCCATGAATAAAGTTTTATTGGAACATAGCCACACACATTTGTTTACATATTGTCTATGGCTGCGTTTGCACTGTAACTGCAGAGTTAAGTACTTGAGGCAGAGACCATGTAGCATACAAAGCCTAAAATATTTACAAAAACATTTTTGCTCCATTACAGAAAAAGTTTTCCCATTTCTGGTCTACAGTGTTCTAAATTCTGACACCATTTTCTTAAAGGTAGATGGAGTCCCATTTGCAAAATCAATGTAACGTATTAGCACCCACCATCATTATTTTTTGCTTTCTAGACTTTGTTGAGTTCTCGGTTTAGTTTCATATTACCTTTAGTAAAATAAAGTATGCCTTGTTTCATATACTTAAAGATTGTTCCACATCCACAGTTGGTTTAAGGACTTAAGTTTAGTTCACTTATTAACAGCCTGCCTTTGATTGATTTAGAGGGTTAGTCAATTACAGACTAAGTCATTAGTTCAATCAGAACCATCAGGAATATTGACATAACCTAAACTCACTTCAATTCACTGATAAACTGGAATCTTTTCTCTAAATGTTTTTCTAAAGCATTTTTAAATCCTGGCCATTTCAAAGAGTCCGGTTTTTTGTTTGTCTGTCTGTTTTTGTTTTGTTTTCTTTTTTTTTTCAAATTTATTTTTCATCTCAAACAAAGGTAAAAACCATGATCATGATTGTGTAAGATACACTTTCATTTCCCACATGCTGGTCATAATTAACAATCTGAATTTGCCAAGGAAATAAGTATTCACCACAGACCCTTCTGTGGCCACAGGTGGGCATTCTTGTTGAATAGAAGATGTTCAAAAGGTAACCATTCTTAGTATTTTAATTCACGATGGAGAGCACTACCACCTCCTACTGCCACATGCCTATGGAGGGGACACTCATGGAAGGTCTTTTTAGTCACTCCTCTTCCTTAAAAAGCAACCACATACCTTTCATATATCAGTGGCCCCTAAATAGGAGACTTGCCATGTAGTTGCATTTTCAGAGTAAAATAACACACTGATGTGTGCACATCAGGCCCACATTATTACAGTTTCTTGTTGCAAAGGCATTTTGGCCAATGCCTTGAGATGGTTCTGTTCATTGATTGATAGGCCCTCACCAAAGCAGAAAATATGCAAAGATTATTTGTACTTGTGTCTTGAAGTAAAACAGGGCCTACATAAAGCAACTTTTCTCCTTCTCTTTTCTGTTGCAACACACACAGCTTGGAAGTTGTTCACCTGTGTGAGACCCTTCTAGGCTTTTACCAAGGATTCATAAACAATTTCCGGTGAGGAAAGACCCCCCTGCCCCGCTTCTGTCCCACTCATAAAGGGGATCATGATGCAGCTGAATGGAGTGACATTACTTTATACATAACTTCTAAGCAAACCTAATTTGTATTTAAAAGAGTATCTTTTTAAAAGATTTTTAATTTATTTATTTGAGAGAGAGAGAGTGAGAGAAAGAGCACAAATAGGGGAGAGAGAGAAGCAGGCCGGTTAGCAGGGAACCTGATGTGGGGCTTGAATCCAGGACCCTGGGATCATGACCTGAGTCGAAGGCAGATGGTTAATGGATTATGCCACCTAGAGACCCTAAAAATCATTTTAAAATATTCGTGCCTTATTATTCATTACAAATCCCTTATGACATCATGTTTAAGAATCACTGATACTGAGGCTTGTGCTCTCTTGGTTGAAAAGTTCCCCAAAACCTGAGAAAGGACTTCGAAAGAAAAGAGAAGTGAAAGCCCTGTGCATGGATGTACAGCCCTGGACACTCCACAGTGATGAAGAACCCAAGCTTTCTGGTGAGTCCATTTTTTTAAAAAGTGAATTTAAGGGAAGCAAATGTAAAGTGCAACAAAATTTGGCCTCACATTTACATTGGAGAAATGGCCGATTCTGATGAGTTAGTCCAGGTAAGTTCACCCCTGGTTAACACAGAGGCATCAGATATGGAACGTCAATGTCTTCCAGACGGACATAAAACCTTTCGTATCTCTACCATGGGAGCCGTGATGTTTGTCCACTTTCTAGACTGTGCTAGTACTCTTTCTCCCTTCTACATTCATTTTATGTGGAAATTTGGAAAAGGATTACCCACGTGTAATCTGGTGTTTTTTCCACACCATCAAGACATACAATAATAGATTTTGTCAATTTAATAAAAATTAATACATGATTTTATAAGAAACACTAAAATTACTCAAATATTTCTTTGTCCTTCTACTTACCCTGTCATTAAAAACACATCCTACCTCCCTGTAAACAAATAGGCCATTACAGACCTAAAAAAACATTATTCAGCAAAATTTATTCAAGGACTAAAATGACGGAAGGTGTTAAGAACATAAAAACGCAAAAGATCCTCTCTAAATCCCAATATTCCCTAACCACTGGTTCATAAAAAATACTCCATGGTGTACAGAATTAGTCTTGTTCTATTAGTTGATCAAGTTACTTACACTGTTAGCAAGTCAAAACAAGTAATTCCCTCTGTGTGTGTGTTTGCTTGCTTGCGGATCTGTTTCATTTATTTTAACCTGTATTTTTATATAGAAATCCAAGTTGCGGAGAATTTATCTTGTCATTAAAGTGGTATGAAAATCAAATCAGTCTTCATGTAGGTTCTCTTATCCCTGCTGATCTCAAGTGACTAATGATGCCTATGGCAGGGTTTTGTAAAATGAAATCTCCTTGACTTTTTCAGAAATCCGTTCTCTTTACAATGTACACCCATTTTGGCTCTCTCCTAAATATTTTAAGAACTTCCTAAGTTCAGGATCACTCTCTCATCAGTAATGTATTTGCTTGCAGACTGTATGTAGAAACCTTTTTTGGGAAGTTGTAAAATTACTAACCATTGAAAGACTAAGAGGCATTTCAATAGGAATGAAATAATATTCAGTAGGTATATTACTTTTTAAAAGGAAAAGGAAACAGATTCTGATTGATTTGGAATGATTATAAACCAGAATATTCTTGTTAACTTAAGGCACTGCTTATTTAAGTCACCTATGACTTACTGGCAACTCGAACATTTAGAAACAAAATTTAATCTTTGATGATTTGGCATCACCATAGTGATTACCAATTACTGCTTGGTACAGTAAATGAATAAGTTACAGGAAACCTGGCTAGGTCAGTAAACATACTCTGGATATTATTTTTTAAATCAATCTAAATAATAATAAAATAACTCATCATGTAAGTGTTTACTGTATACCAGGCACTGGACTAATTAGTGACACCCATTTTACAATAAGGAAACCGAGGATGAAGAGAGCTAGGCTAAGTACTTGTGGCTTCCTTTACATAATGGCTGAGTCTGGAAGGGGAAAAAAAAGCTGTTTCAGAATCTCGTTTTCGATCTAGATAAATAGGAAGTATTTTTACAGAGTTCACTTAACATTCACACACACGTTGCTAAATTTCCTGTCTGTATTACTCATTGAACATATAATTCATGCCAAAACTGAAGAAAAGACTTTCACTTAGAAATAATTTCTTAAAAAAATTCTATAGGAAGAAATGATAGCTAAATTAGCACTTGAAAAAGGCCAAAGAAAATTATATATTGTATATAATTATGCCTCATTATGACCTCTGCACATTTTCCAGAAAAGTTAAGCATTAAAAACACACACAACAGGAACACCTTAAAGGTCAGAGCCTGATGAAAGAAAAGCGCAATAGTTAATCATGAAGGACGAGATTAATGTTCTGGTAGGAACATACATTTTTATCATTGCATTTTGCTTGGTAAATACTTTAAAAGATGCAATTTCCCTTCCATGTATTTTGTTCATATCTGAAAGAGGTGGTGGAGAGAGACAATTCTAGAAAATAAAAGTTAAATTTTAATTTAATGACATGAAAAATGTGGGATTTGTTGATTCCTAGCATTCTTCACGTGATTTTTCTTCACATGAGCCTTTTTGCCCAAAAGTCCTCTTGCTTTAAAAGTAAATACTTTAGTCTCAGTTTCCAAAAAAAATTTACTTCAACATTTCTCATTTTCTTCAGGAGTTATTTCCTAAGATAGCAGTGCTCCTGGGTCATATCTGTTGGAGTTCACCCTGGCAACCCCCTAAACTATAAACATTTAAAATAACAAATTCAATTGTTTTTTACTTTTTATAATAAAATAACCTTCAGGTTCACAAACTATTGCAAAAATAAAAATAGTACACTTTTGCCAGCTTTACCTATTGTTAATATCTTACCCCATCTGTTTCATTTTTTTATTTCTGAAGTATAATTAACATCAAATGTTGTATTAATTTCAGAAGCATAACACTGATTCTACAGTTCTGTGCATTACTCGGTGCTCACCATGATGAGTGTCATCACCATCTGTCACCATACAACATTGTTGCAATATTATTCACTATCTTCCCTATACTGTACTTTTCATCTTTGTGACTTATTTATAACTGGAAGTTCATACTTCTTAATCCCCTGTATCTATTTCACCCATCCCCCCATTCACCTCCCCTCTGGCCACCACCTGTTTGTTCTCTGTATTTAAGAGTCTGGGGATTTTTGTTCGTTTTTGTTTAAATTCTACATATAAGTGAAATAATACAGTATTTGTCTTTCTTCCCTGTCTTATTTCACTGAGCATAATACCCTCTGGGTCCATCCATGTTGTCATAAATGGCAAGATCTCATTCTTTTTTATGGCCAAATAATATTCCATTGTATGTATATACTATATCTTCCTTATCTATTCATTTATTGATGGAGACTGGGTTGCTTCCATAATTTGGCTATTGTAAATAATGCTGCAGCAAACATAGAAGGGTATCTAGCTTTTCAAATTAGTGTTTTTATTTTCTTTGAAAATAAGTTACATGGATCATGGCCTTTTATCCCTAACTATTTCATTGTGTATTTCTTAATATGAATATAGGTATATTCTCTTAAACAACCATAGTACAATTATCAACTTCAAAAGTTTATATTGATATCATAGATTTATCTAATCTACCTCTCACATTCCAATTTTGTCAGTCTCCTTAATAATATCTCTTATAGCATTTTTTCCTTCTTCACTATATACAGTACGTATTAAATTCAGTTGTCGTATCTCTTTAGCTTCCTTTAATCTGGAAACATTTCCCAGCCTTTTTTTTTTTATGACATTGATAATTATGAAAAATAGATTTCTCCCAACCCCTTTTAAAAATACATTATTCCTCATTTCGTGTTTATCTTATCTTTCTTCATGATTAGATTGAAGCCATGCATTCTCAATAGCATTGTTGGTGTTCTGTTCTCCTTGGCATATTATATCGGGAGACACACAGTGCCTCTGTCCCCCATTAGTGGTGATGATTTTGATCATTTTGTGGAGAATCACTTTAAAGCCAGCTAATATGCTGCTCTGCCTCAAAATTTTCCATTATTTAGCATCCATTGATAATTCTTATCTAATTTGATCCTTGCTAAGATGGTTGCAAAATGATGACTTTCCAATGCTACTATTTATCAGTCAGTTTTGGTATTTGTTTATTGATCTATCTATTACAGATAAAAATTCATGAATTATTTCCCCATTATTTATAATGCATTACTGCACTTAAATTATTTTGGTGCAGAAATTGTCCCAGATTTGGCTACTCTGAGCCTCTTCAATCTAGCCTTCGGAATTTTTATGACAGTTTTTAAGCTTATTCTTTCTGGTATAATAATGTGTTCCAATCTAATCTTGTACCTATCTGCCCCAATCCTTTAATCAGCCATTTCTCTGCAGGACCTTAGCTCTTTTTAGTAGGGATTGATTAGAGACAGAGATCTGAGCTCTAGGAGTGCTTATGGCTATGGGGCTGTCTTTGCTTCTTGGTGCTGTTATCCAACAAAGCTAGGAAATACATGAAATGTGTATGCCCTTATATGTATATATATGTACATTTATGTATGCACAAAGGCATATTCGGACACATGCATATACACATACACAAACATGCATATACACATACATTTACTTATTTTAGAAATCAGAAGTTCTCACCAGTTCTTTCAATTTCAATCTATCCTCTAAGATTCTTGACGGCTCTGATTCTGTATTTGTATTTCCCTTCTTCCTCTCTGACAGCCTTGGATACCAGCAACATCGATACATTTACTCATTTACGGAATAATGGAATACACTTAAAATAGTTTCAGAAATTGCTTCAGAAGCATTATAATAAACAACCTCTTGAAAAGAGTTCAGGATTCATTTGCAATTCCCTCAACCCCGCATTTCCCTTCCTACACACCTCATTCTGCTCAATACAGAGGAAGTTTGGTTAAAAATTTTGTTCCAAATGTCCTATATTATTTTTCTCATCTTTTTCTCCCTCCCTCTTTCCTTCCTTCTTTTTCCTCTTATTTACTTCTCCCCTTCAGTTATGACATTCACTTGAAATAAAGTTAAGTTCGTTTTCATTTCTTTTCAGTTTTAAGTTATTGTTTTTCTTCCATTCTTATTGACTGAATTTCCTTTTTTTTTTTTTTTGGATGTACAGACTAGTAACATGCTTTCTATAGTCAAAACCACCCAAAAGGTTATATTCAAAACACTGTTCCTCCCTGCCCCAGCCCATCAAGCCCATTTCCCCTCAACCTTGCAAGCCTACAGTTTCATTGTCTTGGCTTTATTTGTCCTTTGTTTCTTTCTGTAATAAGCAGATCTACGTATATGCTCTTATTTTCTTTTCTAACACAAAAGATAACACTGTGTCTTTTGCCTTTCTTTTTTCTTTTTTTTTTTTTTTTAATATTGTCCCCTGGAAGTCCTTCTGTATGTTTCACAGAGAGCTGCCTCGATCTTTTTTGTAACTATGTGGCATTCACTGGTCACAACTTTTTTGAAGCCCTATTGTATCTACCAAAGGAGGTTTGGAGTACATTCATGCCTATATTATGTGTACAGATTAATGATGAGCGATTTCTTTAAATAAGGTGTTCGTGTAAATGGTTGTATCTTCTCTGTTTATTGTCTAAGAGCAGCTGTGCTTTGAGTCCATGATTTCATGTTTCTCTTGATTTTCCTTTAGAAGTTATCCCTATCCTCCTGTCTCTAAATTACACTCTGTGCCACCCCTAACCCTTGTCTAGTTGTTACTAGACACTTTTCTTAGGCCTAGAAACATGCTTGAATATCTGCTGTCATCAAACACTTTCTCTCAGGAGTGTTGCCTCTGTGCGCTACAGCAAGATGCCTAGCTGGAGGGGCCAGTCAGGATAAAATCCATCCAATATTCTGCTGGCCAAGTCATGCCAGCATTCACATGGGAATATGTCTACTCAGGGTCAAGTTTTCATCCTGTTCAGAAAGGCACTATAGAGCCTAGCAGCTGCTCAGTTCTCAACCCTTCCTTCCCATCATGTTACCATCGTATCTCTCCAGCCTACACCATCTGGATTCTTGGAAGTTTTATGCTAGGTATCCTTCCCATTCATTCTCCCTCTGTCATCTTATTTTTACCTCCTCCACTCCTCTGAGACTGCTCAACCACAGTTGCTGAGGAAACTGAGGAAATTATAATCCTACTGGACAGCAAAAAAGCATCTGGTACTTAAAACCTTTCTTGAAAGCCATTTTTCTTTTGACTGCTGAAGCCTAGAATTCTTCTCCTTCTTCCTTTTTGTCCTGTGTCTCCTTCCTGCCTTTGCTGCTACAGGACTTTCTCCAGATTTTCTTCTTTGGCTTCCTCTCTTTTTACTCGGTAGTTTGCACCAGAGTTATTTCCTATTTCCATAATTTCATCTCATCTCTAGGTGTAATTTTCCAACATCTCATCTAAGCTTGGTTTTTCTCAGGAATTCTAGATCTAGGTTCCTTTTATCCAACGGTGTTTCCACCTGATAGTTCACTTCAGAGCTCAAAGTTTAAAACTAAACTTGTTGAGGCCCCTGGGTGGCTCAGTTGGTTAAGTGCCTTCCTTCAGCTCCAGTCATGATCCCAGGGTCCTGGGATTGAGCCCCGTTGGGCTCTCTGCTTGGCAGAGAGCCTGCTTCTCCCTCTCTCTCTCTCTGCTGCTCTACCTGTTTGTGCTCTCTCTCTGTCAAATAAATAAATAAAATCTTTAAAATAAAGTAAAGCCAAACTTGAAATTTTCACTGTTTTATATGCTTCTCTATTATTAACATTTTCTCACTTGTTCAAGATTCAAACTCCAGAATAGCTCTGATTTCTCTCTCTCTTTCTCTCCCCCTAGCTCTCTCTTTTTCTCTTACTCTCTCTCTGTCTTGAATTCCCCAAATGTGACTAGAAAAGTCTTGCTGTTCCTTCTTCCCCAAATTTTGAAATCCCCTTTAGGTACTTTCCATTCCTACTGCCACCTTGATGCCAAGACCCCCATGACTCATGGTTCATAGCAATAATTTTTTAAATTCATTTTTGAGTAATTCAGAGCACGTATCACATTCTTTCACACATTTGATTTAATCAAGTCCTTTGTGAACATCTAAATTGGTGCCCTACTGGAGCTGAAGACAGTGCTTGTAAAATATCAGATGTATCTTCTTGAAGGTGGCTTATGGAATTCTCAGTCTTTTGCCTGTAGAAGATTCACCCGAGAATCTTGTGGAAATGAAGATTTCCAGTCCCCACCTTTATTCTAATTGGAGTGGGCCTAGAGTAGAGCTTAAGCATCTGCATAACAAATAGCCCAGATTGTTCTTTTGCTGGTGTTATGTTACACTGACTGCACTTTCTAAGACTTTCTTCCAAATAGTCCCTAATCAAGCACTGACACCATGTTGAACAGCTATTTTTCATATGTATTTATACATTACTTCCAAAAGTGATGTGTGATGTGAGACAGCTTACAATAAAATTCACAATTACATCGAAAATCATTAAGATAATAAAAGGCTCAAGCCAAGAAATAAAAACCCTGAAGAAATGATTATTTGAAAATCCAGACTAAAGGAAAGTACTGAAACTGAAGCATAAAAACTCACTCTGAGCTATTCAGCAATCAAGGTAAAGAAAACATGGCCAGTGAGAGTATTATTTATCTAATAAAAAGACGTGACTTTCTACTGCTCCTGAGCTTTGAAAGGAATTTACCCAATGGTTCTTTATTTGGGGATCATTGACTAACAAAATAGATAATATAATTTAAACCTTTTTTTTTTTTTTCAAGAAGACTGCATAGAGCTACTTCTTACGATAAGCTTAGATGAAAACCGAGGGCATAATACGGTAGCATTTTGGAGAATCTCGGAAATGAGTGAATGATGGATTCCTTCGATAATCTCTTCGAAGTATCAAGCGTCTCAGCCAGGCTTTTGACTGAAGATGAATACAGCTTTGAATGAAGACAGCTCAAAATTGGGAATGTTATCCAGTTCTCTCACAGGTTGTCCTCACTTCTAATTGAAGAAAGATCTGATGTGTGGATGACAAAGATGCTGTTTCCTTGTGAAGATAAAAGGACTTGCCTGATATTTTCATCTTAACGGAGAGTCATTTTACCTCTGGACAACGGTGAGCTGAGTACTTTCAAACCGATCGAGGGCAATTCTCACAAAGCATTTCAATGTCTGCACAAATTGATGGCAATGCCAGAATTCTATACCATAAAGCACAAAAGAAATGGTCTGCCTTGGAAGGTTTTGAGGATAAAGAAGTACCAGAGATCTGTCTTGACCGCAGAGGATCCTTAACATGACCCCTGTAAAATGTTTCATTTTAATACCAACTGTATACCAAGGGTTAACCAGGTAAATCACATGCTGTGATCCTAAGAAACTACAAATGGCAATCAGTTGATCAGATCAGGTTAATATTATCCATTTAGATGTCAAAGTATGCCTGCCAAAATGGATCATTTGGTTTTAGGAGAATTAATATTTAGGAGAATTAATAGCGGCTTTTCCTGACATAAGTTGGCCGAGAGGTTGAATTGCTTGTCAAAGCCACTTCTGTGACCAGACAGGAAGGCATGTCATCAACACATGAGAGGTACTTGTCTTGCTGTGGCTAGGTCATTGAAAGACAACCAATTTGTTTAGTTATAAAATTAAAAGGAGGGCACTTGGGATCCAGCCCTGTTTTATGCCATTTAAAATAGACATTTCATCTGTCAAAAAGAAGGCCTTTTCTATCCATGTTAATTTGTGCCATATTGTTCAGCAGTAATGGCTCTGAGAGAGAATTATAAGCCTTGAATCTCTGTTGAGATCATACACTTAGGCCTCTTTATGGATTCCATGTCCAATGATAAATCAATAAGTTCCATGGAAAGTCTTAAAGTGCTTCTAACTGATTGAAAGACTGCATTTTATCTTCAGAAATATATTCTGCGTGCCGATTTCTTCCTTTCAATTATCCAAACCTATTTCTCAATCTATCCTCATGCCTCTTCTTATATACTCTCTTATAGTTACCTTAACATATATCTTATAGGACCAATTAGCTTTGAATAGTCATTCTATAAATAGATGAGTACTCTAAATTTGTGCTCAAAAAAAGAATGAATAAATAATGGGTAAATGAGCAAATGGGTGAATATTTCCTACTTTGGCTGTGTTCAAAAATAAAGTTCCTAACCATACAGTTTGGAGACTCAGAAGAAAGAAGCAAAAAGTCAAAGGACGTGATGAATGTGATCTCTGTTGTTGAACTGAAGAGGCTGTTTTGGCTTTCAGTCAAGAAAATTTGGAATCCTATAACTCTGGATTTCCAAGGTGCAGATTTTGAAAATGGATGGGCTCCATCAGCACTTGTCATGAAGTTATAGACCTTGTCACATTGGCCAAGCCATCGCAATGTTCCAGTTGGATTCCTCTAATCTAAGTTCCTCTAAAATCTAAAGAATATCTGGAGTCTGAATCATGAATACTGTAAATTCCTTAAATTATTTTTATTTCTCTCATGGTTTCCATGTGTGTACTGGGGAGTTATATTTAGCCACCAAAAAGTTTTTAGTTAATTGATAATATACTTGTATTTAGATACCAGCTCTATTTCAGTACATTACATAACCAAGTCAAGGATTTCCTTCATATTTCACCTCATGACCTACATAGGAAGTGATCATCTCATACTTTGGAGTAAATTAAGGAAGCTGGTCATGGTGATTGGCCCTCTGGGCTACCAGAGGGGCTGAGAAGATCCAACCTTACCACAACAGAAACACCATATTCTGGTGCCCGTCAGAACCAAGTTTGGGAAGCCCTGGTCTTAAGTTTATAGACTCAAATCTTAAGAGTAGAAAGAGGTTATGAAGTCTAGTTTTGTATTTCCAGGCATTAAATTATTCTAAATATCCAAGATAGTGCTTGTTTACTGTATGTTTGAGGATTCTTAAAGTCTGTTCAGAGACTGTTCTGCAACAGAAACATTGTTCCCGTAGAGTCTCTGTGTCAGACACCTTATTCTCTGCTGCTTACAGTCAGTTTCTTTATCTTCTCATAAAATAAAGTCAACACTCTCATAAAAACTATCCTTCAAAACCTTGAGTAAGTCATCTGTCCATCTCTTTGGGTAGATAAAGTCAATGTTTTCTATCTCTCTTCTCAGGACTGGCTTCCTATTTCCTCAATATTTTATTTTATCTCCTTTTAAAATTTTTGGTTCTTTAAATTCACTGTGATTTCTCCACATTTTTAAAAATACAGTAATAAAAAAGTGGCAAATTATTCCAGAAACATCTGGCCATCACTGCATATATGCATATTGGCTACTCACCTCTTACTGTGGTCCACTGACATTCTCCTGTATTATTTCATTGTAAGTGTAGCCAACTGATGCCATTTACACTTACTCTTAACAAAGAAGTGAAAAACGATGAACAAGGGACTCAGTCAAATTATGCATTATAGGTGCCATTGACTAAAACACTATACTTAATAGGTCTTTAAAAAACAAAGATTTTTATTATTTGTTTGTTTGTTTATAGATTGTGTGAGCTGGGTGGGTGGGAAGGGAGGGGCAGATGGAGAGAGAGACTCTTCAGGCAGACTCCCTGCTGAGTATGGAGCCCAACTTGGGGCTTGATTCCACCACCCTGAGATCATGACCTGTGAACTGAGATCTGACTGGAGCCAAAACTAAGAGTCAGATACTCAACTGAACGAGCCAACCAGATTCCCCAATACTTAATGGGTCTTGAAAAATTTTTATCTCATTTGATTCTCACAACAGCCTAACAGGTAGATATTAGTGTTTCCATTTTATAAATAAAGATACTAAGGCTCAGAGACATTAGATAACTTGTCTAGGGTTGGTCTTGGATTCAAGCAGATTAATTCTTTGACCATTGTGACTTACTAATTCTGAGAACAGTAGTTCAGAATAATAATGGTCAGACCAATTTGCACTACCAACATGATTCTGGTTCTTTCTGTAGTCACCTTTACGTAGAAGCCCATTCACATTAAAGTTGATTTCCACTTCAAATTTTATTATCAAAGGACTTCAAAGTATAACTTCAAAAGAGTTAATGCTTCTCAAAATATGCTCCTCAGCATATGGTCATGTATTTTTTATGGTAGCATACATGATATATGTATATATAGGTATATATATATATATATATGTATATATATAGGTATATAACATAATGATTCAATATTTGTAGTTATTGTCAAATGACTACCACAATAAGTCTAGTTAACATCCATCACCATACATAGTTACAAATTTTTTTCTTGTGAGGAAGACTTTTAAAATTTGCCCTTTTAGCAACTTTCAAATATATAATAGAGTATTATTAACTATAGGCACCATGCTCTACATTACCTCCCCATGGTTTACTTATTTTATAACTGAAAGTTTGTACTTTTGACTCCCATTCCATCCACCCCTCACCCCCAACTCCTGCCTCTAGCAACCACCAGTTTGTTCTCTATGAGTTTGTTTTTGCTTCTTAGATTCCACAAAGAAGTGAGATCCTAAGTATTTGTCTTTGTCTGATATACTTAGTATAAGTCATCAGGGTCCATCCATGTTGCCACAAATGGTAGGATTTCCTTCTTTTATGGCTGGATGGTAGTCTAGTGTATGTCTATCTTTTTAAGTCAATGCTTTTGTTTTCTTTAGAAAAATATCCAGAAGTGGAGCATTATGGGCCATATGGTGGTTCTATTTTTCATGTTTTGAGGAACCTTCATCCTGTTTTCCAGAGTGGCTATACCAGTTCGCATTCCCACCAACAGTGTACAAGCATTCCCTTTTCTACCCATCCCTGCCAGCATTTGTTACTGCTCTTTTTTGATGACAGCCATTCTCACAGGTGTGAGGTGATATATAATCCTGTTGCTTCTTGGAAAAACCTCATTTATTAAGCAAATAGCACTTGCCATGTGTCTAAATACTCTTTTAGGTCCTTTGTAACTATGAATTCCTATAGACCTATGAAATAGGCACTATTTAAAGATGAAAAAACTGAGAGAGAAGTTAAATAATTTCCCGAAGTCCCAGAAATAGTATGGAAATAGAGCTGGGATCTGAACCTATGCATCAGAGATGAAGTCCTTCACTGTTCTCCAAGCCTCTACTGCTTGCTGAGCAATGTGTTCTTTATAGAAAGTGTGATGACTATTTTAATTCTATTATTGGATTTAATAACCATAAAGTATGTGTATGTTGACAGGTGTGTGTAGGCAGACATATACATACAGATACACCCCTTAAAAATTTAAAAGGAGGGCACCTGGGTAGCTCAGTCGGTTAAGTGTCTGCCTTCAGCTCAGGTCATGATCTTGGGGTCCTGGGATGAACCCCACATCATGCTGAGTAGGGAGGCTGCTTCTCCCTCTCCCTCTGTCCCTGCCCCACCCCCCCCCACCGCTGTGTATACCTGCTCTCTATATATATATACTTAAATAAATAAAGTCTTAAAAACAATTTAAATGGAAATGAAAACAAACCCTCTTACTCAGAGATGGTTTTATTCATGGTAACATAAACCAAGAAACCTATGGTCAAATATACAAAAAACCTCATGTTCAAAGCTCCCAGTGCAGTAACATAAATTGGAAGCCACCACAACTTTTCTACTAGTTTGAGATACCTGAGTGCTCAAGTGCGTCCAAAATTTCGTGTTTTGACTCCATTCCAAGTAGCAGAGTTAAGAGAGGACTAAGAGCTCTGAAAATTATCCTGGATTTATCCATCCTCAAAGTGAACTGAAAGACCTTGAAAATTTGTCAACTTTGGATCTCCATAGTGTCAAGTCTGCCTTTGCTTTCATCATTGGAGAGGATCTTACTTAGCTATGAATGGCAGCTATAGAAATACATCACAATTATTTTACACTCTCATATGTTGGTCAGTGTATCTCATAAGAATGTTGTTCAATTTATCTATTATCTATCTATCTGTATATCTATCTATCTTTTATGGCTGTTCAATTTAAACAGGGAATTATATCACATAATACCCTCTATCTAGTTCATTTTAAATACTGTGATTTGGAAGGTACTTGGGAGTCCCCTTCTCTTTCCCTCTAAGAGGCCTGGGACCTTTTGACTTTTCTTGAAATCAGCATCTATTTCAATTGGCAAAAGAAAAGAAGAAATGTTCTGTCTTACAGTTTTTGTTTGATATGCACAACTGGTCCTAAAACAAGACCCTGAGTCAAATGCCAAGTAGAATTTCGACAGATCCTGTATATAAATATAGGTATTTGTCGTGCCGGCACGACAAATTGACCAGGAACGTGAGGGTAAGAGGATGAAGAAAAGAACTTGAGAAGCAGAGAGATGGGGGCAGGAGGAGCACTGAGAAGGATGTCCAACAGTGCTAAGTTTATTCAAAGCATTAAGGCCATTTATATAGTGATAAGAGGAGAAGCAATACACCTGTGTCCAGTTAAACAATCACGAGTTCCCATAATAAGTTTCACATTTGACTATGAGCAGACCTCGTGATGCCAAATGGCTGATGCCAGTACAATTGTTCTGTATTGATACAGCAAACCTGAAAGTAATTTATGGACTGTACTAGGGCAGCAAGGACCAGCAACGAACTTTTGATCCCAATCGAATTGTTCTCATTTGTTTAGCAAGCGTGTGGGAAGTCACGTAGGCGAGCGCACAACACATAGCACAGACCCTTTCTCAGTGCTACTCAACTTTTCCAGTCCTAAACATTTTGTTAGGTTATTCGGACTTTAAAGGAGGAACAAGTCAGGGCCTGGTTTGGTCGTCGTCTCAAGCCTTATTATGGCCTCCCACAGGTATTGCCCAGGCAAGCGATAAAACCACAGAAAAAACCTGCTAAAAAGGATAAGCTTAACATGTTTTGGACATATACACAATAGAGGAAAAGTTCTGGCATTGGAGTCCCAGGGCCTCTGTTCAAATCCCAGCTCTACTATTCACTATTTGTATGTCTTTGGGCAAATCACCTATCCTTTTAAAGCCTTAGATTCCCCTGATTATATAATAAGGATGCAAATAATTTATAAAACTGCTTTGAATATGATAGATAATATATTAATTAGCCCACTTGCTTGTAGGTATACACACACATATTGAGAGACAATATAAATGGTTTCCATTACTCTGAAGAGCCTGTGTTCTTATTTCAAATTTGATATAGAATGTTCACAAAGAAAACAAGGAAAAAAAAAATAACAAAGAAAACAAGGAAATGCTCTGGGTGTCATCAAAATGGCAAAAAAAAAAAAAAAAAAAAAAAAGGACCTGACTCCCTTTATGTGCTCAAAAGCTAGATGCTCTGTTGTAAAATGTGTACTATGGGTGTTCAACGCATACTAATTCAAATATGACATGCAGTAATGTTGAACCAAGTGTTTGCGCTATCATCCTGGTTCACTGTGAAATATTTTACTTGAAACACAAAG